>NC_082690.1:62769060-63069060 GCF_949987515.2 Delphinus delphis | reverse complement strand
TAATTGTCTTTATTTATAACTGAAGGGTCAAAGCAAAAGTCTTTTACAGCTCATCATTTTGTGAGGAGTCTCATGAAGCAGTGGAGGCAATCTCATATTTTCATCTGATATATATAACTGAACATTCTGAAGAATTATTCTTTAACACTACTTGCATGATATTAACATCGCCAAAATTATTGAACGTTGGTTTGTTTGTTTTGCAGTACGTGGGCCTCTCACTGTTGTGGCCTCTCCCGCTGCGGAGCACAGGCTCCGGACACGCAGGCTCAACGGCCATGGCTCACGGGCCCAGCCGCTCCGCAGCACGTGGGATCCTCCTGGACCGGGGCACGAACCCATGTCCCCTGCATTGGCAGGTGAACTCCCAACCACTGCGCCACCAGGGAAGCCCTGAACTTTGGTTTTATAGTAGGTTACAAAAGTTAGGCAAAGAGAATCATTATCAACAGACTTTTGATACCCCAGTCTCCTCAATATTTTCTAAGTACCACTGTACTGGGGGGTCCTCAAGACCACCCTCAGGTCTGATGATTCATGAGAAGGACGCACAGGACCCAAAAATGCTGTTCTACTCATAGTTACGGTTTATTACAATAAAAGGACACAGATTTAAATCAGCAAAGAAAAACAAATTACATAGGGTGGAGTCCAGGAGAAACCAGGCATGAGTTTCCAATTGCCCTTTTCCAGTGGAGTCACACAGATAGCACTTAGTTCTCCCAGCAGTGATGTGTGACAACATATACAAAGTATCACCAACCAGGGAAGCTCACCTAAACCTTGATGCCCAAGGTTCTTACTGTGCGCGGTACGGAGTACCCACATGACTAACCTTAGCTGGTCAGTCTTTACTCCCTTCATCAGAGGGGGATCAGCACAGCCCAGAGCCCTAGGTGAACAAAAACAAGTGTCCATCATAAATCACACCATTAGCAAAAAATATTTGGTGTGGTCCAAGGTCTGTTATACAAAGAACTCCTATCAGTCAGGATATTCTAAGGGCTTAGAGGTTATCTTTCAGTCAAGGACTAGTCCTTTCTTTGGAATGTGCAGGGTAGGGTTTAGTCACCCCAAGCTTACTGAGTCAATCCTTTACTATACATACACCATGCCCTTATTTCAGCTTGCCTTTTCACACACATTTTCCTGTACTGAAAAGGGGAGAAGTGGTTGTGGTCCATACACTTGTGTACCTAACCATCACACATTCTCACACAGAGGTCAACAGTTGATGTCACAGAAGACATCCGCAAGGAGGTTAGTTAACTGCAGGGCGTGGCAGAGACGTTAGATACGATGAGAGCTGACCGTAACTAAGCTAGAACTCTGTAATAAAAAGATAACTAGAGGGTTTCTATATGTTTGGAAACTAAAAAATACACTTCCAAATAAACCACCGTTCCAAATAAAAATCACAATGAAAATTAGAAATATATTGAACTGGATGATAATAAAAATTATACGTTTCAAAATATGTGGAATGCTGTGATATTGTGATTTATAACAAGAAATATATATATTTGGTTTTCTTCCTTTTTCCTGACACAGGGTTCCTGACACCCTTGTAAATTCCTAAGTGATAAGAGCACTAGGAGCATCTTTTGTTCCAGTGAGGCAACTGTCGGGGTGCTCCTTGATGACGTCTGGATGGGAACTGGTCACCAAAAAGACCAAGCCATGATTAGAAGCTTGAAATTCTCAGTACCAGCCCCCATTCTCCAGAGATGGGAGAGGGCTGGAAATGAAGTTAATAATTGACCATGCCTACATGAGAAAGCCCCCATAAAATATCAAAAGTATTGGTTCCAAAGAGCTTCCAGGTTGGTGAACACATCCATATACCAGGAGGGTGACATACCCGCAACTCCATGGAGACAGAAGCTCCTGTGCTCAGGACCCTCCCAGACCTCACCCTACGTAGCATCTGTACCCTTTATCACATCTTTTAATAGACGGTAAAGCCAGTAAATGTTTCCCTGAGTTCTGTGAGCTGTTCTGGCAAATAATCGAATCCAAGGAGGAGGTCATGGGAACCTCTGATCTGTAGCCAAGTTGGACAGAAATTGTGGGTAACCTGGGGACCTGCTACTTGTGACTGGCATCTGAAACCAGGGGCAGTGTCATGGGACTGAGTCCTTAATAAGGTAGATAGTGTCAGAACTGCAGGACACCCAGCTGGTCTCGCAGAATTGCTTGGTATAGGAATAACCCCAACATGTTTGGTTTCAGAAGTGCTGTGAGTGCGATAGCAGTATGAGAGTAAAAGAGAAACACACAGGACCCACACAAATCCTTAAAAATCAGATTAAGGGAAAAACCTTTTAGCTTTAAACACATAACCTGGAACAAAATAAGGCTGATTAACAGTGATCAAAGCATCTATCTAAAGAATTTGGAAAAAGAACAACAAATTAAACCCAAAGTAAGTAGAAGGAAGGAAATAATAAATTTAAGAGCAGAAATTAATGAAATAGAAAACAAATATATTAAAGAAAATCAACGAAGCCAAAAGTTACCTTTGGAAAGGCTAAATAAAAACTGCTAACCTTTGTTAAAACAGATAAAAAAGAGGGGGCAAGAGAGAAAAGGCAAAAATCACCATGTCAGGTTGAAATGCAACACATCTATGGATCTTCACTAAAAGCATTAAAAAGAGAATAAAAAGATTTTATAAGCAACTTTACGCCCACAGATGTTAAAAATTAGACACAATGTACACGTTTTTCAAAACACAAAGCATAAAATCTATATGAGAAGAATTAAAGACTCCAAATTTCTATGGCTCATTAAAAAAATTGAATCTGTAATTAAACACCTCACCATAAAGAAAATGTCTGGCTCAGCTGGGTTCACTGGTGAATTCTATTAAAGTTTTATGGAACAAATAGAGCCAATATTATGCAAACACTTTTAGAGAAGAGGAAAAGAGGGAATACACCCCAATTTATTTTTTGAAGATATCATATTTTGGGTACCAAAATTGGAGGTAGCCATTACAAGAAAGGCAAAATTACAGACCAATTTCACTCATGAAGTGAGATTTTTAAAAAACTGAACAAAATATTAGAAAACTGAAAGCAGAAAAACATGAAAATGATAATATATTACTCGTATATGTTTTATCTCAAGTTCGTAAGGTTAATTTAACATATGAAGTTTTAAAAATATAACTGCCCATAGTAACATAATAAAGAGGAAAAGTCATATAATTATCTAAGTGAACGTAGAAAAATATGATAAAAATCAAGCATCTATTTACGATAAGAATTTTTAACAAACCAGATATGCAAGAGGAATTTGCTTATCTGATGGAGGGCCTCTAAAAACAAGGCTGCGGCACTGGTGTACGTACTGGCGAAATGTGAAAAGCTTCCCAGTTAACATAAGAAATAAGACACATTACTACTTCTATTCTACACTGTACTTGAGGTCCTAGCTAGGGAAGTAAGGTATGAAAAAGAAATAAAAGGTATAAAGTTTTGACATGAAGAATTCATTCTGTCATTTATTGTTAGATGATGCTCTGTGTAAAGAAAATTTTAAAAACTTGGGGAATTCCCTGGAGGTCCAGTGGTTAGGACTCTGCACTTTCACTGCCAAGGGCCTGGGTTCGATCCCTGGCCGGGGAACTAAGATCCCACAAGCCATGCGGCGTGGCAAAAAAAAGAAAGAAAGAAAAAGAAAAGAAAAGAAAATTTAAAGACCTACAGATAAATTATTAGAATTAATAAGCATGTTTCTTGATGATTGGTAGATTGATGGATAAGTAAAAAAAATAGATTTCATTTTTATATACCAGAAAAAACAGGTTAAAAAAAAACCAGAAAAAAACCCTCACTTAAAATAGCACCAGAAAACATCAAAACCTTGGAATAAATTTACCCCAAAATGTCCACTATTTCTTTTAAAGCATTATTGAGTAAAGTTAAGGAAGGTCTAAATAAATGAAGAGATATACCATGTTCACAGATTGGAAGAACTCAATATTATACAGATATTCTCCAAACTGATCTACAGGCTAAATGTAATTCCAATCAGATTACAATTTGACAAACTGATTTTAAATTTAATTTGGACACGCAAAGTGCCTAGAGCAGTCAAGATTCTCTTGAAGAAGAACAAATTGGGAGATCTTACTCTACTGGATAGGAAAACTTAACTAGAATGCTACTGGCCTAGTGTAGTATTTGTGCAGGGCAAATAAACCCATGGAGTTGTATAGAGAGCTCAGAAACTGACTCATGCACGTATGGACACTTGTCTTATGTACCGATTCTCTTCATTTGCCTCTCCACCCACTCCCAGCTCTATGCCCTTAAAGGCTGTCCTCTACAGAAAGAAATAAAATCTGATGTATTTATGAAGAGACTTAAACCATCTGACAGAGTTTGGGACAAGTTACTGATAGGCACATGAACATACACACAGCAAATAAAACCAAGATAATTCATTTGTAGGTTCTTCATTCAACAAACATTGATGGAATGCAATTATCTGCCAGGTGCTCTTCAGGGTGCTGGGAAGCCATCAGAAAACCACAGGCAAAAGTCGTTTGCCATCGTGAGTCATATTTCTTATGTGTGAAGCTTGATAATGAGCAAAATAAATTATATACAGACACACACACGTATATATACACATACACACATACACATAAATACACATATAATAACACATGTATAATAAAATACAGAGAAGAAAAAAGTCGAGAAGAGGGATTAAGTAGTGTTGAGGAGTTAAATAAAATGTTAAGTGGGGAAGGCTTCACAAGAGAGTGCCTTTTTGAGTGAGGACCTGGAGAAACAAGGTGAGAAAGCCAGTATGCGGCTAACTGGAGAGATTCCATGCAGACCAAGGAGCAAGTGCAGATGCCCTGAGGTGGGAGTGTACCTGCTATGTCTGCGGAAGGGAAAGGAGATAGTGAGACAGGCAGAGAGTAACAATGGTCAGGTCATAGAGGTTGTGAGGGACCAGATCATTCGGGTTACCAAAAGAATTCTGGCTTATGCTCTGAGTGGGAATGGAAGTCATTCAAAGGACTGAAGCAGTAAAGTAGCACAATGTGACTAACAGGATCACTCCTGTGTTGAGAACAGACTGAGGGGACAAGGGCAGCAGCAGGGCCATCAGTTAGGAGATGACTGCAACGAACCTTGTGAGAGGTGATGTGGCTTGGTCCAGAGAAAGCAGTGGTGAGAGGTCATCAAATTTTGAAGATGAAACAACAGGATTTTCTAATAGATTAAATGATAGGAAGAGGATGATTCCAGTATATTTGGCCTGAGTTAACGAAAAGGTGGAACTGCCATTAACCCTCATTTCTAAATGGTGAGGGAGAAGGCACTGGGCTATGGGAGAGACCAAGAACTCAGTTCTGCATACGTTATATGTACAATCCAAATGGGGATGTCAGGTAGCCAATTAGATATGAGTATGGAGATCAGGGGGAAGAGGCAGGCTAGAGATACAAATGACCAACTCCTGGGGGAACAAAGAATGTAATCACACTACACGGCTCAGCTATAAACTAAGTTTATGCAATAATGATATAGATATGAATAACTATCTCTACAAATTTATGATATTACTATTTTGAGAAGATGGAGGAGGATAGAGTGTGTGTGTTTGTGCAGTGCACTTATGAGCTAAATCTTCAACTTCCACAATAAAATTAAATAGAAATCTAAAACTAAAATTAAATAAAATAGATCCTTGAAAAAATATAGAGGTATACTTTGCAAGAAACAGTTGAAAGTATGTGCTTGGAAGAGTGGGAATTGAGGCTGGGGGTATAAAACATAAAGAGGACTTGTTATTTAAAGGCCCTGAAACCTGGACATATAGTACAACAGAATGAAGCTGAGTTCAAGTCTTAGTGCCTCCCTAGTATTCATGCAACCTTAGATAAGCTACATAATTTCTCAGTTCTCTGCTCTCAGTTTCCTCATTTGGAAACTAGAATTAATACCTAAAGCCTAGGGCTGTTAAAAAGATTAACTGAGAAAACCTGCATCTGCAGTAAATACGAGGCGGCTATTATTACTACAATTGATTACATGTTTCTCACTCTCACTGGCCTCTGTACTCTTCCAGGGGAAGTCCCATTTATCCGTGTGTGTGTGTGTGTGTGTGTGTGTGTGTGTGTGTGTGTGTGTGTGTGTGTGTGTGTGTGTGTGTGTGTGTGTGTGTGTGTGTGTGTGTGTGTGTGTGTGTGTGTGTGTGTGTGTGTGTGTGTGTGTGTGTGTGTGTGTGTGTGTGTCTCTCTCTCTCTCTCTCTCTCTCTCTCTCTCCCCTAGTGGCTGACACTTAGATGTAGTTTAGTCAGTACTTCTTGAATTGATGCATAAATGAAGAGGAGGTGCAAGGGTTCTTGGACATCTGCTGCAGCCCCAGTAGCCTAGCTTCCTCGAGACTTTGGATCAAATTTCCAGGAAGCCACCAAGCTATGGGACATTTGGTCACCACCCACCCTGATATTCCCCAGCACTACTGACTCACTGAGAAATCCTGTTCTCACAGAGTCTCTTATAAAAACAAAAACCCTGACAAGATAAAGCAGCAAGAAATCATTATTTATCAAGCGGAGAGGAAATCCCAGCTGCAGCATTTCCCTCAAGTGTCATTAATTCTCACTGTAACAATTACACTGATGGCCCAAACCTGGCCCACCTGTAACATGGGAGCTGGTAACGATTTGGTCATTCAGTTTTCCCAGAAACTCCAACTGTATTCCTGATGCTTGCCCCAGACATGACAAAATTGGCAAAAACACCTCTTTTCAGTGACAGATCCTACCAATAATTAGCATGCACTGTTAAAGTAACTGTTGATTGCACTTTATTTATAGATATTAACATGATTAATTGCACTGGAAGTGTTCCTGGAGGATGACGCTCTCAGCGGGTGCTGGGGCACGAGTAAACCCCTCAGCCCTCACAGGGAACTGCGAGAGGACTGCCATCAGCTCACTCCTTTTCCTTTTCTGAATCACTCCCTCAAATGATTCTAGATCTAATTCCATAGGACTGGCCCTACGTTAGAAAGTATTACTCTGACTAATGATATGCTCAGCTAGGAATGGACAGGAGAATAACATCCCATACATGTAAAGCACTTTACGGCTCAACAAAAACATTCACATCACTATCTTATCTGATCTTACCCAGTTCCCTGGCTTAAAATGCCACTTTTGTATGGACAACTCCAACATTTATATCTTCATCCCAGCCTCTTCCCTGCATTATAAACTCATACACCCAAGTGCTTTCTTTAGATGTCTAGTTAATTGTCTAATAGGCATCTCAATCTTAGTATTTCAAAAATGGAGCTGATTTCCTTCTCCTACCCCCAAACTTCCTACCTGTCTTTTTCATCTCAGTTTGGTAAACACATCTTCCCAGAAGCTCCCCAAATCTGGTAGTCATCAAATTTACATTCCTCCTCTTCTCTTACCCTCCCACATCTGCAAGTCATGTTATTTTTCCCTTCAAAAATATCTAGAGTCTGTCCAATTTTCTCCATCTCTATGCTGCTACCCTATTCCAAAATACCATCACCCCTCTCATGTAACTCCTGCAGAACCATGAAGACAAAAGGAGAAGTGAGTCCATGAGTCAGGATGGCTGCTATGATATGCTCATATCATATGATGCTATATGGCTCACAGCTGCTCAAGCTGGAAGGAAGCCTCCCTGCTTGCTTACATATCTTCATGCTTCATGCCCTGCAACATGACTGAGTCTGGGATTCCCAGTCTGGACAGGTGCACTGGTGAGGACTCAGAGGACTGGTTCCACCTGTGGAGGGGACATCCTGCACAGTTCCTGACCTCCCCACATGATTGGGGCTTCCCCTCAGAGGCTTCTAAGAGTATGACCTAGGGGCTGGAGAGCTCCCACACAACTCTACTACACAAGAAGCCGGCGGCTGTATCCTAGAATGGCAAAGGCAGATAGCATTGATGATAATAATAACACAAAGAAGAGGGAATTTCCTGGCGGTCCAATGGTTAGGGCCCTGTGCTCTCACTGCTGAGGGCCCGGGGTTCAATCCCTGGTCGGGGAACTAAGATCCCACAAACCGTGCAGTGCAGCAAAAACAAACAAACAACAACAACAAAAACTACAAAGAAGAACTTAATGGTAATAAGAATGATAACGGCTCAATCTGAGCAACTTCTTTGCCTTCCTGTGAAAAAGAAGTGGCTCTGGCTGGTCTTGAATGACAGGACGGCTGGAGATCTGAGCGTTTCATATTTCAAAACACAACCCAACACAGCCAGGCAAGAAGTGGTGCCCTTGGCAGACACGCTCTTCTGTGACACACTCAGCCGACCACGTCTCACCGAGGGCTTTCTCGGTGCTCAGCTTTTCTTAGCACTAGACGGTAAAGGGAAAGCTTGGCGACTGGCTTGTGCCCCATAGGAACTGACCGCCTAGGACGACAGGCAGCGCTTCACCACAGGCTGTGGTCAGGGTCTTACCAGGCAAAGAGGAAGACCACAGACCCAAGAGTAGAGGGCTGTGCCCTCTTCCTGGGAAAGCAAGTTTGCTGCTCATCTCAGAAACGGTATCAGGATTAACTATTTTAAAAGTATTGTTCCGAAGGCCCTAAAAACATCATTGAGTCTTCATGGGTTCATTAAAAGCAGGTGATAATAGACTAACATCACTTCCTTTTTTGATTCGGGTTATTTGACTCACGTATCATGGCACTCTTGTAGGTGCAGTAAATGTGGACCTCGGCCCAGCATCTGGTCAGCTCCCTCCTGATCTCCTCATAGATGATCTGGATAAATTTAGGCCAGATGACAGTAAAACATGGCAAATTCATATCCAGTTGGACAACCATACGTAAAGGTGCCGACTGTGATTCCACAACTTGGGTATTACCCGGTTCTGTGACTTTATCAATAACTTAGAAGAAGACAGAATTTGAGCATGACACGTAGGCATAATGAGTGCACTGGACTCCAGAACCAAGATCCATAAAAATGCTGACAGGTAGGTGAGATGGCTAAAGCCTAACGACATGTATCTATCAAGATCAATTATCTCAGTGCCTAAAAAGTCAACAGTGCAACCTCTGAAGCAGATGCAACCTAACACATGTGAAAGCAAAAGGCTTTATGGTTTAATCTTGTTTTGAATCAAAATGTGATGTAAATACCAGAAACTAATTTTGCTTTAGGCTGCATCAATAGAGATACAGTCTAGGGAGGGAGGTTATACACCAGCCACAACACATCTGAAACCTGAATTCTGTTCTGGGCATCTCTATTTTAGAGATATGTAATCACCTGGAAGATGGTGAGAAGAGCGACCACCGTGGGAGGGGGTCAGGATTCCATGAGGAACGATGAGGAACTGTTAAGCTTTCAGGAAAAGATTCAAGAAAGATGAGATTCTTGTCAGCACATATTTGAAGTGGGGTCACAGAGAAGAGGGACTAAACTTGTTCTTAATGGTTGCAAGGTTTAGAACCAGGGCCAACAAGGGGAAGGCATAGGAAGACTTAGAATATTCTCCTCTATCACAGTCCACAGTCTGTTTGTCTCTGAAGGAGGCAAATTCCCTGTCTGTTCAGCTGGTGTCTCTGCTTTAGGGAGGAATGGAGTGGTTGGAAAACGTAAAGCCTTTCCCAGCCCTGATATGCTGCAGTTCCCTGATCTCAGACATCAGCTGGTAGGCAAGAGGAGGCAATCAAGTTCTGGAGGAAGGAAACTGTGTCAGAAGTGTGATGAAGGAGATAGGATTTGGTGGCGTGTGCAATTGTGTTTGAGGGGAAGATGTGGAGAGACTAGGAGGTCAGAAATGGTGAGGGCTGTTGACTAAAAATGCTTAATTCAGCACCTTAGGAACATGTATACTTTAAAAGGAGACACGGAAAACAGGAGTGAATGCCAAATCTTGGTGCAACAAGCACAAGAATTTTGCGTATCAGAGTCTTGCTGAGACTTCTTCTTCTTTCTCAACACACTGCCCTAATAAATTCTTCTAGATTCACACATGACTTTTTTCAAACTCCTATTTTCCCAGGGAGCATGTCTTGTCAAAGACTGTCCTTGGTGAAAACAAAGACAGCAAATTTCAAAAGTTAAAGGGCTACAGAAAAGGCTTTAGTATTTAATTTGAAGGTAAAATAATCTACTCTGAAAAGACATTTTATAGATCCATCAATCCTTAATAGAAAAAAAAAAAAGGAACTGGAGATGAAATTTGGGAATGTGAGAGCACCCTCAGAAACTTGGGCGCTGGGTTGTGGCTCCGGCTGCTACAATGTGTTTCACTGGCTTTCGAAGAAAAAAAACCCACTAAGATGTGTTGGAAAAAATGATGAATTCACCGGGCATTCTAAGCATCTTTGTCATCCTGAACATCTCCATCAAAACTAAGAATAGTTTAGGGGAGACAGGAGGATGAGATTTTCTAGGAAAGATGCCCTCTGAAGAGAAGTGTAACAGTCAGTGAATTAAACCAACAAGCTCAGTGGAATGAAAAACACATTAATTTTATTCTACCATGGATGGAGACCTGTTCCACAGATAATCCCAGGACACAGGGCGTTTTTAACCTTTTATTGGAGACAAGTACTACGATCCCACTTCTCTTCTGTCCACATGAACTGTTCCTCCATTCCTATTACCACTCTTAGAGCTTAGTGCATGGGTCACCAAGCCATTTCATTTGACCTCCAAAATGTGTCTTGATGACAACTCTTCCTATCTGCCTTGGTCTCTGAAAGATTAGTCGGGGGTAATTCTACCTCTTCCAATCCATCCTTCACATAAACACAGATCTGACCATTTTGTTTCCTTGCTTAAATCCTTTAATAGATCCCAGATGCTTTTAGGTTCAAATGCGAACCTCTTAGCATATCCTATGAAAGACAACTTCTCCAGCCGTCGTCCTGTTATTTCTCCTACCTAACATGTCCAATTCTCCAATCAGTCTGAACTAGTCTTTACTCCCTACACATACCTTACCCTTTCATTCCTTTGTGTGCTGTTTCTTCTTCCTGAGCAACTCTGCTCACTTCTCTGCTGGCAAAATGGTTTTTTTGAGTCTTTGAAGACCCAGCTTACAAGTTATCCCTTCTGTGCAGCCTTCATGTCTCTCCAACCCTGTGCTCTCTGCTCCGGCAGCCCTTTGTCCACATTTCTATTACTACATGAAATTAGAGATACTTGTTTTAGACGATTAGATGCTGAAGGCAGGAGCTATACTTTCTTCCTTTTGGCACTTTTATCTGGGGCCCTGGCCATTTCACAGAAGAGAACCCTGGGTCAGAGAGGTTAAGTAACTTTCCCAAGGTCACACAGCTAGCTAGTGCTGAAGCCACACCCCAAGCAGGAAGCTTGACTGCAGAGCCTACAGCACTCCCAAGTGGGGAGCCCTTGCATAGCTCAAGAGAATCTTAGGGGATGGGGAAGGGGATGGTGGCCAAATTCTCTTTTTTGTGTGTGGTGGAGACTTGAGGAAGCTTGGAGCTGCTGAGCTGGGAACTACAAGCCTCCAGATCCTTCCCTTGGTCACACATTTCCACCCTCAGGGCTGACCTTCTCACACCTTTCATTAGCAGGAACTTGCTTTTGCCTTTGCACCTAGAGGGGAAAAGAGAAAAAAGAGAGAGAGAGAAGCTACCTTGACTGGATCCTATTTAAGAACTAGGTCAAATGGAGCTTTAGCAAAAGAGGGTCTGCCTTTCTTTCACACATAAGCATTAGACCGTTTCCCTCCACGTCCACTAAAATTTTCTAATACTCTTTAGGGAAACAAGAGATTTTGTTACAATAAAGGGTAGTGTAGGTGTAATCAGGGGGCATCTCAGATGCACTTCCAATAAAAACAATAGTAATAGTCTCCCTCCCTCTCTTTCTCTAAATACTAAACGAACTAAAAATACGTGTAAAGATAGAGAACAGACCTGTGGTTGCCAAGGAGGAGGGCAGGGCAGGGAGAGGGATGGACTGGGAGTTTGGGGTTATTAGATGCAAACTATTACACTTAGGATGGATAAACAACAAGGTCCTACTGTATAGCAAAGGGAACTATATCCAATCTCCTGGGATAAACCATAATGGAAAATAATATAAAAAAAGAATGTATATATGTGTATAACTGAGTCACTTCGCTATACAGCAGAAATTAGCACACTGTAAATCAACTATACTTCATAAAAAAAAAGAGTAAAAATAAATAAATAAAAATACATGGAGGGCTTCCCTGGTGGCACAGTGGTTAAGAATCTGCCTGCCAATGCAGGGGACATGGGTTCGAGCCCTGGTCTGGGAAGATCCCACATGCCGCGGAGCAACTAAGCTCGTATGCCACAACTACCGAGCCTGCGCTCTAGAGCCCATGAGCCACAACTACTGAGCCCACGTGCCACTGCTACTGAAGCTCGCACGCCTAGAGCCTGTGCTCCGCAACAAGAGAAGCCACCGCAGTGAGAAGCCCGCGCACCACAACAAAGAGTAGCCCCCGCTCGCCACAACTAGAGAAAGCCCGCATGCAGCAACAAAGACCCAACGCAGCCAAAAATAAATAAATTAATTTAAAAAAATACATGGAAAGCATTTAGCACAGTGTCCGAAATATATGTGTTAACTCCTTATCTGTGCAGTGCCTGGCACAGGGTAGGTCTATAAATATTAAATGCAATGCATCAATGAATGAATAGCAGTAGTCTCTACAGGAAGGGAAAGATAGACTGATCAGGGAGAACACAGAGCAAGGACTCCTCTCCATTATCTCGACCCACATTTGAAGACGCTCTTACATCCTGACCTACAAGCCGGATGGATACAGGAGACATACAGATAGAAAAGAATTTCCTACACATATACAATGGAATATTACTCAGCCATTAAAAAGAATGAAATAATGCCATTTGCAGCAACATGGATGGACCTAGAGATTATCACACTAAGTGAAGTAAGTCAGACAGAGAAAGACAAATATCGTATGATATCACTTACATGTGGAATCTAAAAAAATTGATACAAATGAACTTATTTACAAAACAGAGGCAGACTCACAGACTTCAAAAACAAACTTATGGTTACCAAAGGGGAAATGTGGAGGGGAGGTGTAAATTAGGAGTTTGGGATTAACAAATACACATTACGATATATAAAATAGATAATCAACAAGGACCTACTGTACAGCACAGGGAACTCTACTCAATATTCTATAATAAGCTATACGGGAAAAGAATCTGAAAAAAGAATGGATATATATAACTGAATCACTTTGCTGTACACCTGAAACTGACACATTATAAATCAACTATACTCCAATGTAAGATAAAAAATTAAATTTAATAAAAAAGGAATTTCCTAGGCTATGGAAAGAATTACACAGAGAAAAAGACAAATAAGATGTCCTTTTGAAAAGGTACAGCCCTTGTTGCTACAGAAAGTGATCAGACACCAGCAGAGAGGTTGAACAACTTGTCCATGGTCACAAAGTTCACCAGTGTCAAGAATGGGTCTTTCCACCTCTATGTGCTTTCTCTGGCCCGAAGTCTTCATTCAAAGGTGGCGGTTTTTAGAATGTGTCAAACAATCCTATTAGAGTGTCAGAACAAACCTCCCACTCCAACTCCCAGGATTCATCAGAGGGTCTGCAGCTTTCTCCTCCCAATGCTCCTTTTGAGACTCATAGGAATTTCTGGGAAGGCTAAGTCAACTGCTACAGAGAGTCTACTTCCTGGCAATGGCCCAAAGCCATTCCACGTGTTGGGATGATTTAGGTGACAAACCTGGGCACCAAGGCTGCCCTGATCATGTGAAGAATTCCCTGACTCCCTAGCGTCATGACTTACTCTATGTTGTGTAGGAATCCTCTCTTCTCTCAAAAGGCACAGTTCTCATTCACCTAGGATGAGAGCAAAGTCGGGGAGAACCTGGGAATGTTTAAAAGAAGTCTTCCCTTTAAATTTATTCATTCACTTATTCAGTAAGTATTTGTTGAACATCTACCATGTAACAGGCACTACACTAGGTGCTGGGCATATAAGGAGGCAAAAAGGATAAGAACCCTTGCGTTTCCATTGTAGTTAACATTCTAGAACTCAGACAATAAACAAGTAAACTATTTGGATGTTAAACAGTAAAAAGTGTTGCCAAAAAATTACAGGGAGATAGGAGGTTGTGGAAGGAAATGCAATTTTAAATAGGATGGTCAGGGAAGACATCAGAGACGACAACATTTAAAAGAAGACCTAAAGGAAGCGAGGCAGCAGGCATATGGGTAGCTAGGGGAAGAGGCTCTGGCAGAGAAAACAGTGCTGAGGCGGGAGTGTGTCTGAACATCAGAAAGGAGGCTCCGGTGTAGCCGGAATGGAGGAAATGTTTGGGACAGTAGTGGGAGATGAGGTCAGAGATAATGCAGGGAAGGGGTCCAAATCCTGGAGGACTCTGACTTTTATTGTGATGACACGGGGTGTTATCAGAGGATTTGGGGCAAAAATAATAAGAATCAACCTAAAAGTCAAAGGGATTAGTCTAGCTTTTGTGTAGAGAACTTGCTGAGGGCAAAGCAGGATCAGGATAACCAAGAGGAAACCATTGCAATAAACTTGCAACCTACGCCATTGAAGCTCCTTGTTTTCAGTTAATTTCTTAAGATTGTCTTGGGTTTTATAAGGCCTCCTTAATCATTAAGAAGTATTTCGGGCAATTGGGATTGCCATGTATACACTGATGTGTATAAAACTGATGACTAATAAGAACCTGCTGTATAAAAAATAAATAAAATTAAATTTAAAAATTAAAAAAAAAGAAGTATTTCAATTGGTTATTGCATTAGCCACTGCTTCCACCGTAGACCTGCTTTCGCTATTCATCTAGTCAGATCCTATAACGTGTGTAGGATGTTCCTTTTGTTTAGGGAGGTTCACAATAGGGGCCTCACTGAATATTCTGCCCAGAAACTCTGGGATATCAAAGCAAAATCCTCTAGGACAATCTAGAAAAATGTAAATAGAACGTTAAAAATGTTCATCAGGTAGTTGTTCCCTGAGGCCATGGGCCCCAATCACACCTGACATAAGTATCTCCCTCCAGAGTCTCCAAAAGAGAAAAAGTGGAGGCTGCTTCCAGACCTCTGCGAGAGAGGCCAAGTATAAGGCGGAATTATGTGAAACGTCCCCTTCTGTAGGTCAAAAATGGGGCACTACCAGTGATTTCATGGCACAGGGTCAGTGTGGGCTGAGCTTGCGGCTGCCCTCGATGCTCTCATTAAATGCCCTCCGATTTAATACATGAGAACTCATTCCAAAATAAAATGCAAACCTCAAAACTCAGGGCAGCCGAGGATGCCAACAAAGCCTGTATCTGCAGCAGTGGCACTGAGAGCAGGTAAGCAGGGAGCTTGGGATCCTCTGGGGCTCAGCCCTAGCCTATGACAATAAGGGAAGGGGAGGTATGAGATGAAGGAAATTACTCGAGGGTAAAATGGATAGGGGAATGGGAATGAAAAGGTGACATATGTAAATTGATTTACTGAAAAATCTACTCCAGAGGAGAAAATGATGTTAACTCTTATGCTGAGTTTAGTATAACCCTGAAACCAGGATCTGGCAAAGATGCGCAAAAGAAGGGCAAAAGAAGGAAGCACCTCCACCAAAACAATACCAAACAAGAGACACTACAGGCCAGTTCTTGTAAGAATATAGTTGGAAGTTTCCTGTATGATATATTCACAAGTAAAATCTATCAGTATTAATAATACACCTTTCCCAAGTAGGGTTTATTCCGAGATGCATGGATGTTTCAAAATTAGTAAATCACATTAGTGGATTAAGGAAGAAAAATCATGCAAACATCTCAACAGAAAAGATATCAGATAAAATCCAACATCCATTCCTAATAAAACAATAATGTAACACTAAGAGCAGCATCATTAAATTCAAGACCAGGACAAGAATTCCTGCTATCACTCCTATTAGTCAACAGTTTGGGAAGTTCTAGCCAATGCCATAAAATAAGGAGATACATAAAAGGCAAAGTTATTACAAAAAAGGAGCAAAAGTATGATTCTCCATAGAAGATATAATTGCTTAGTTGGAAATCAAAGATAACCAAGTGAATAACTACTGAAACTAATGAAACAGGTGTCTAATAAGAATGTACAAATAAAGAACTCCTACAAATCACAAATCAGGAGATATTCCAATTAAAAAATGGGCAAAAAGCTGAAACAAATTTTATAGAAGAAGATATAAGAAAAGGTGCTGGGCATCTCTAGTCAAAAAGGAAAATCACAACGAAATGCCATCCTTAGAACAGCTAAAATTAAAAGATGACAAGACTAAACACTGGCACTGGATACAAAGCAACTGGAACTCACAGGCAGTGCTAGTGGGAAGGTAAAAAATAGTACAACCACTTTGAAAAACTATTTGCATTTCTTATAAACACATATCTACCCTATGACCAAGAATTTTACACCTAGGTATTTACCCAAAAGAAATAAAAACATATGTCCACACATAAGCTTGTATAAGAATCTTCATAACAGCTATATTCATATTTGCCAAAACCAAAAGCAAACAAAGAAACACTTCCCTCCAAAACTAGAAACAACCCAAATGTCCAAAAGCAGGAAAATGGATAAATTCTGGTATACAAATACAGTGTAATATTACTCGTCTACTTATGTACTCCACAACATTGCTGAATATCAAAAACATTATGCTGAGCAAAAGAACCACCCCGCCCCCCGCCGCTCAAACACCACACACAAAAGTATGAACTACAAGAACAGGAAATCATGGCGATAGAAGTCAGAAATTGGCTGCTGTTAGCGGGGTGGAGGGATTGACTGGAATAGGGCATGATGAAACTTTCTGCGATGATGGAAATGTTCTATACCTTGTTTTGGATGGTGATTACATGGGTGAACAAAAATTTCAAAACTCGTCAAATTGAGCACTTAAGATCTATGCATTTTATCAAATGTAAATTACATTTCAGTTTTAAAAGGCTTTTCTATATATACCAGTGACTAAAACAGATTTTAAAAATAAAAAAAAAAATCCCATTCTCAATGGCAGCAAAAATATAAGTACACAGGAAAAATCTTAGAAATATAATGAATGAAGATAAAGAAATTTTACAAAATTTTATTAAATGACCTTTTTTAAAAAGGCTGGAGTAAATGGAGTTATTCTAAGTTCCCAGATGGGAATATTTAATATTGTAAAGGTGTTCATTCATACCAAAATTGTATATAAATATAAGTAAATCCCAGAGCAACATCACAATTCACTTTTAACATCATCCCTAAATGATATCAAGGTTTACTTGCAAGATTAAAATGAACGAAACAGGTACTTCCCTGGTGGCACAGTGGTTAAGAATCCACCTGCCAATGCAGGGGACATGGGTTTGAGTCCTGGTCCAGGAAGATCCCACATGCTGCGGAGCAACTAAGCCTGTGCACCACAACTACTGAGCCTGCGCTCTAGAGCCCACAAGCCACAACTACTGAGCCCGTGGGCCACAACTACTGAAGCCCATGCACCTAGAGCCCATGCTCTGCAACAAAGAGAAGCCACTGCAGTAAGAAGCCCACGCACCGCAACGAAGAGTAGCCGCCACTCACTGCAACTAGAGAAAGCCCACGTGCAGCAAGACCCGATGTAGCCAAAAATAAATAAATTAATTAATTTGAAAAAAATGAACAAAAAACCCAATCTTTTGGTCATTTATAAGAATGAGATGGGAGGTTTACCTTACTAGATAGTAAAATGTATTTATTTTTCTTTATTTTTAAAATAAATTTTATTTTATTTATTTATTTTTGGTTGCATTGGGTCTTCGTTGCTGCGCGTGGGCTTTCTCTAGTTGCAGCAAGCAGGGGCTACTCTTGGTTGCAGTGCGTGCACATCTTGTTGAGGTGGCTTCTCTTGCTGCGGAGAACGGGCTCTAGGTGCGCAGTCTTCAGTAGTTGTGTCACGTGGGCTCAGGAGTTGTGGCTCGCGAGATCTAGAGCGCAGGCTCAGTAGTTGTGGTGCACGGGCTTAGCTGCTCCGCAGCATGTGGGATCCTCCCGGACCAGGGCTCGAACCCGTGTCACCTGCATTGGCAGGCAGGTTCTTAACCACTGCACCACCAGGGAAGCCCGTAAAATGCATTATTGAGAGGCTGTAGTTATAGTATCAGAATACTGCTACCAGAAAAGTGAAGAATATGTATGAAAAAAAACCCTACAAAAACAGGCACTTCCCTACTTTGGTACATAATTATCTCATAAAAACATACAGAATACAAACGCACAAAACTGAAAAACATACTTAGATATTATAAAGTGTTTCTCATTTCTAAGAACTAAAAATTCTATTAAAACCCCAATCACACATTACTTTAGTAGCACAATTTTAAACAATATGTTCCCAACATTACCTTTCATTCACAGTAGATCCAGAATCAACAGGCTAAGTGTATGAGAGTATCTGTTTGAGGATAACAGTGAACTGCTTTCAAGTTCTAATTATTTCCATATTCATCTCAACTTTATTACATTTTTGAGGCTTATACTTTGATTAATATCAGCACTTTTGAATTTCCCATCTTTTGTGTGTGTGTGTGTGTGTGTGTGTGTGTGTGTGTGTGTGTGTATGTTTGAGCAGGGTATAGGTTTTTGCTTTTTTAAAAAAATTGCCTTGTTGAGACATAATTCACATCCCATAAAATTCACCTGTTTTAAGTGTGAAATTCAGTGAATTTTAGTACATTTGCAGGATCTTGTGACCATCACCAAATCTAATTTTAGGGCATCTCCATCACCCTAAAAAGAAACCTCATGCCTATCTACAATCACTCACCATTCGCACCTCCAGTCCTAAAGAAGCGCTCATCTACTTTGAATCTCTGTAGATTTGCCTTTTCTGGACATTCTGGACATATTAATAGAATCATACAATACGTGCTCTTGTGTCTGGCTTCAAAATAAGGGCAAGATGAGATACAATTTCTAAACGACTATATAAATACCACTAATCAAACAAAGGTGAAAATACTGCTGAAACTGGCCTGTTTCAGCAATGACACTTAAAAATAGTTTTCAAGGGGCTTCCCTGGTCGTGCAGTGGTTAAGAACCCATCTGCGAACGCAGGTGACATGGGTTCGAGCCCTGGTCCAGGAAGATCTCACATGCCGTGGAGTAACTAAGCCCGTGCACCACAACTACTGAGCCTGCGCTCTAGAGCCTGTGAGCCACAGCTACTGAAGCTTGCACACCTAGAGCCCATGCTCCACAACAAGAGAAGCCACTGCAGTGAGAAGCCCGGGCACCGCAATGAAGAGTAGGCCCCGCTCGCCGGAACTAGAGAGAGGCCACACACAGCAACGAAGACCCAACGCAGCCAAAAATAAATAAATAAATAAAATAATTTTTTAAAAAACTAAAAAAAAAAAATAGTTTTCAAGTTTTATCAGCTGATGCATCAAATGTCAAATTTGGGTTGTAAAAGGTGGTTTAGTGATGTCAGTGTATAAGGCTCAAATGTGCAGACAACATAAAAGTTGAAAAAAAGGCATTTGTTATATGACAATATTGGTAGTTTAGGAAGTGCTGGTTTATTCAGATGGGGTTGAGAAAACTGAGTATTGGGGGAAAATTGGTTAAGATCACTGTCATATATGTGCACCAAATTCATTCCAAATGGATTCAAGTTTTAAAGTAGAGATTACAGTTTAGATTGTGGTCTCTGAGGTCAGATTATCCGGATTGGATTCCAGTCTCTGCTACTCACCACGTGACTTTGAACACCTGCTTGTGTCTCAGTTTCTTCATTTGTAAAATGAGTTACAGCATCAAATGCCTCACAGGGTTTTTGTGGTGGATTAGGATAGCATATACAAAGTTCTTGGAACAGGGTCTGGCAAATGGTTAAGTACTCAGTAAATGTTAGTCTGACGTTGCTGTTGTTAATATAGGAGATTTTCGTAATCTCAGGAGTGAGGGTGGAGGTGGGAGGGACTTTCCAAGCATAACTCCAAAGGCAGACCCTCCGATGGAAAAACATTACGTATGTGAAGACACAAACATTTAATGAGGTCGAAAAGCAAACAAAGGCTGACACTTTTAATCTCAAACAGATCTTAAACATTACTAAAAACAAAAGTAAACTTCCATATAAAAACCAGTAAACAGAGAAACAGCCAAGTCACAAAAGAAGAAAAACAAATGGTCAATACATGTACAAAAAGATGTTTATCTTCACCAGTATCATAAGAAACACAAATCATTATGCCGTAATTTGCCTATTAGGTTAGAGAATGATAAAATCAAGATAACAGAAAAAATCTGTGATATCTACATTAACTAAAACAGTAACTACAACAACTACAAAAAGCAAAAATTAAAACAGGATTTTTAATTAAGAGAGCCCCTGAAAATGTCAGTAAAGACAAAGCAATCAGAACCAAAAGCAATGAATACTGTTGAGAATACTCTGCGAAGCAAGTTCAATGAGCTCATTCATTCATCTTTTTTTTAAAAAAGTTGTTACCTACAAGATGGTAGGCATGGTACAGGGTGCTAGAGTTTGGGGTGAGCAGAGGTGAGCGAGAGCCCCCAACCCTAAAGAGTTCCGATCCACTTTGCTCAGAAGTGCGAATAAAATACAACCTACAGTTAAACATCATGCAAACATTACCAGAACACAGCATACTAGAAAGTCTTAAACATATTTTTAGGCTTGTAAACATGGAAAAAGAGAAATGTAAAAAAAATTTTTTTCATTCTTGGCTGAGAAAAATATATGAAACGTGCTTTTCTCAATAAATTAGGAGGAGAATAAAAGATGCACTTTTTAGGCTGGAGTGTCTATTTTCCTGACAAGTCATCTGTTCCCATTCTCCCATCTCATCTTGAGGGTTTCTAAGGTATTTCTTTAGGTTTTTTCCTCTTCACAATTATAAATACAAAAGCACTTACACTCCATTATCATAGCTTTCCATTTCCTTGGAAACTGAAAGGTTACTGGAGGGTAAGGGTGCGAGAGTCCTGAGAGGAGGGAGACTGAAGAGCATACTCACTCGGACACCCCAGGAGTCTTCACTGGACAGAAGGTTCATTTAGGACATATTCTTTTTTCTTTCCTTTCTCCCTCTAGCATTTGCTCCCTCATCCATCTGTCACCGCTGCAGAGCTCCACAGCCATGAAGGAATCTGACCCCAAATTCTATTTTAGTCTTAGTGATGCCTTACATTTAACAGAAATAAACGTTAACCACTGAAGACGACTCACCCTGCTCACGCAGGTTAGAGTTTTCAACTGGGTCACAGAGGATTTTAACTCTCCGATGAACTGTAGGAAAGCCAGTGAAAAACTGGAGGAGATAATTTTTGTCTTTACCACACTCTTCTAGCATTTCAAATTAAAATGTCAGTGTAAACCCAAACAGATCTGTGGTTCAGTCCCAACTCTGCCATTCACTAGCTGTATGAGTGTGGGCAAACTGTGTAACATTTGTTTCTACTCTATAGACTGAGGATAACAGGATTTACTAGGTTTTTGTGACTATTAGAAATAATATATGTCCCTAACACTAGAAATTCAACAAAATGTAGCTATTATATACTAAGCATTCAGGCTACCTATTCTCTCTCAAACCTCTGACCTTTATCTTCACCTCAGTATCAGCAAATAACTTTGCTTCTTACTTCATGGAGAAAACAGGAGCTCCTACAACTTGCTAGCTGGACATCCTTACAAAGACTCCTGTATCTCTGTCCTTCTCCCTCCCTGTGCTTCTCATCCGAACAAATGGGATGGATACTCCACCCCATTAAGGCCTCTCAGAAACGTAGTGGAGGGACTTCCCTGGTGGTGCAGTGGTTAACAATCTGCCTGCCAATGCACGGGACATGGGTTTGAGCCCTGGTTCAGGAAGATCCCACATGCCACGGAGCAACTAAGCCCATGAGCCACAACTACTGAGCCTGCGCTCTAGAGCCCACGAGCCACAACTACTGAGCCGGTGTGCCACAACTACTGAAGCCTGCGTGCCTAGAGCCCATGCTCTGCAACAAGAGAAGCCACTGCAATGAGAAGCCCGCGCACGGCAAGGAAGAGTAGCCCCTGCTTGCTGCAACTAGAGAAAGCCCGCACACAGCAATAAAGACCCAACGCAGCCAAAGATAAATTAAAAAAAAAAAATGTAATGGATTATTCTCTCCAATGGATTCTACTTATCAGTGTTTAAACATTTTCTCTGAATTTTTAAATAAACATCTCCCTTGAAAACATGGTCTTTTCCCAACTACTTTCTTTTCTGGCCAAATTTTCCTGAAGGTTGCTCAGGCAACATGGCTCCAATTCCTTATGTCCCATTCACTCCTCAACCTGCTTCTTCCGGGCTTACACACCAGGGCTCCACCCAAACTGCTCTCAGGAGGTGCCCTTCATGTTACTAAAGACAGTGGACATTTCTCCATCTCGACCTCTCAGAGGTGCTTGTCATAAATGACCACTCCCTCCTTGTGAAATCACTCGCTTCCCCTGGATTCCACAACGTTAGATTTTCATGCTTTTCTTCTTACTTTTTACTAGCTTTTCAGTTTCCTTCGGGAAAGCTTCTACTCCACTGAACCTTTAAATGTAAAATGTTTCCATGGTTTGGTACTAGGCATTGCTTTCTTTTCGCTCTAGATCATCTAAGGTGATCCTTTCCCGTGGCTCCAATATGCTTGGGCTAGTCCTACCTTTAAGTGTGTTTTATCTCTGGAATTTCTTTTTGGTTCTTTCTTAGGATTTCCATCTTTCTGCTTATATTGCCCATCTGTTCTTGCATACTATTTTATCCAGTAGAGCCTTTAGCATATTAATCATAGTTGTTTTAAATTTCTGATCTGATAATTCCAACACCCCTGCCATGTCTGGGTCTGAGACTTGCTCTGTCTCCTCAAATTGTGTTTTTTTTTTTTTGCCTTTGGTATGCCTAATTATTTTTCTTGATAGCTGGACATGATGTACTGGGTAAAAGGAACTGCTGTAAATAGACTTTTAGTAATGTGGTGCTGAGCTGTGGGGGGAGGGAAACTGTCTCAGTCTTGTAGGGAGCCTGTGCCTCTGGACTGTGAACTTCACAAATGTTTTTAAGTTTTTTCTCCCCTCTTTAGGTGGGAGAAGATAGCCAAAACTAATTGGAGTTGCAATAGTTAGGCTCTGATAATACCCCAGCAGGTTAGGCTCTGGTTAAATAGTTTCTCCCATCAGCAGTCCTTGTTAAGAAGAACAGAGTACTCTGGTGCACTTCTTTTTTTGTTATTTAAATTTATTTATTTTTGGCTGCATTGGGTCTTCGTTGTTGCACGTGGGCTTTCTCTAGTTGCTGCGAGCAGGGGCTACTCTTTGTTGCGGTGTGTGGGCTTCTCACTGCGGTGGCTTCTATTGCTGTGGAGCATGGGCTCTAGGCACGTGGGCTTCAATAGTTCTGACTCGTGGGCTCAACAGTTGTGGCTCGCAGGCTCTAGAGCGCAGGCTCAGTAGTTGTGGCGCACAGGCTTAGCTGCTCCGCGGCATGTGGGATCTTCCTGGACCAGGGCTCGAACCTGTGTCCCCTGCATTGGCAGGCGGATTCTTAACCACTGTGCCACCAGGGAAGTCCCTGGTGCACTTCAAAATGGTTCTTTTTCCCCTCTGCCTGCCAGAAGGAGAAAAGGATTTTTCTCTGATATTTACTGTGGAAACCTGACTGAACTCCTCAGGTGAAACTCACAAAATTGTGGGGCTCCACTGTGATTGGGTTTGCTTAGAATTTTTTTTTTTTTTTTTTGTGGTACTTGGGCCTCTCACTGTTGTGGCCTCTCCCGTTGCGGAGCACAGGCTCCAGATGCGCAGGCTCAGCGGCCATGGCTCACAGGCCCAGCCGCTCCACGGCATGTGGGATCTTCCCGGACTGGGGCACAAACCCGTGTCCCCTGCATCAGCAGGCGGACTCTCAACCACTGTGCCACCAGGGAAGCCCTCCCTAGAGTTTTTAATGCTCAGAGCTGTCTACACTGAGCCTCCACCAATTCATCAGGCTTTCCTACCCGGGCACTGGTTCTAGTGATGGCTTTCACCCATGAGTCTCTACTCCAGGGAGCTGTTATTCTCTGTATTCACCTGTAGGTCTCTCCACTCTTGGGGGTTTGCCCTGCATCCTCACGTCTCTTTCAGATTCTAAAAGTTGGTGATTTTTCAGTCTGTTCAGCTTTTTACTTGTTGTTAGGATGGAGTGGCAGGTTCCAAGCCCCTCACATGAAGAACCAGAAACCAGAAGTTGAAAACACGTTCTTACTAAGGAACCATGGAACAGTTATTAAAGCTGGCCACATTTAAGGTTGCAAAGGAAGTCTCAGTAAATCCAAAACAATGATATTCTTCAGATCATGTTCTCTGAGCAAAATGCAACAAGATTATAAATCAATGATAAAAAGCCAAACAAGCTCACAAATTTGGAAATTAAAAAGCATACTTCTAAATAATTCACCAGTCAAAACAGGGATAATAATGGGAACTAGAAGCTACTTAGAACTGAATGACTCATAGGATGCAACAAAAAACTACATCTAAAAGTTAGAAAAAACATTAACAGGCTAATCACACCAAAAAAGAAACACACACACACAAAAAAAGAAGAGGAAAAGGGGGAAACATCAGGGATAAAGACAAAAGAATTAACAATACAAAAGCTGATTCTCTGAAAGGCTCTGACAAATTAATTAAATCCTTGACAAAGCTGATCAAGAAAAAGGAGATAAAGAACAAATAAACAATGTTATAAACAACAAAGAAGCCACAACTATTCCTATATTAAAAACTTTTAGAAATGTTAGCGAATACCAAGAAATTTGAATGAAATAGAACATTATCTAGAAAAATATAATTACCAATGCTCATATCAAGAATGCATACCTTGAAAATTATAACCATTATGTCAATCAGATCAATTATTTAACAAATAAGTTTTTAAAATTAATTAATTTATTTTTATTTTTGGCTGCCATGGGTCTTTGTTGCTGCGTGTGGGCTTTTCTCTAGTTGTGGCAAACAGGGGCTACTCTTCGCTGTGGTTCACGGGCTTCTCATTGGGTGGCTTCTCTTGTTGCAGAGCACGGGCTCTAGGTGCGTGGGCTTCAGGAGTTGTGACACTCGGGCTCAGTAGCTGTGGCTCACGGGCTCTGGAGCACAGCCTCAGCAGTTGTGGCGCATGGGCTTAGTTGCTCCGCGGCATGTGGGATCTTCCCGGACCAGGGCTCGAACCTGTGTCCCCTGCACTGGCAGGTGGATTCTTAACCACTGCGCCACCAGGAAAGTCCAAATCAATTATTTAAAACCCACCTCAAAAGCCCTCTAAAACAGATAATTTGACAGGTAAATTCTACCAAATCTTCAAAGAACCAACATTCTCTATTTTATACAAATTTTTCTAGAGAAAAATTTTTCCTTTTTCAAAGGAACTTTCTCCAATTTGTGTTATGAAGCTAGTATAACCTTGATATGATAACTAGACATACAGAGTACATGAGAGGAAAAGCCAACTGGCTTTAGGAACACAGCTGCAAAAATACTAAAGAAATTATAAGAAAGCAAAATAAAGCAACATATGAAAAAATAATATATCATAACAAAGTAGCGTTTATCATCAGCATTCAAAGATGATTTAACATTAGACAATGTAAATTATAACCTACCACATAGCATGATGGAAATCGAAAACTGTATTATCATCATAATAGTCTCAGAAAAAAAACTTACTAAAATTTAACACTGTTTCATGAAAATTCATCTGTTTAGCAAATCTTTCATCTCATAAAAGGCGTTTACCAAACACTCACTGAGAACGTCATACTTAACGGTGAAATGCTAGAAGCCTTCCCCTTAAGAAGAAGACAACCTCCCTGCTCTCATCGTTTTTAAACAATATTGTACTGGAAGGGCCTAATAATGTTCCCAATAAGAAAAATGGCAACGGGCAGGAAGAGTAAAGAGAATCAAAATTGTATATTGTTAAAAAGACAATCTTAAAGAGAATCTGAAAACTAATTTAACTATAACCAAATACAAAACTTATACTGGGTATAAGATCGGTATTCAAAAACCAACAGCATTTTTACTCACCAGCCAAAAAGCTTATAATTTTAAAAGAAGAGAACTTTCACAATGTCATCAAAAACTATACTGTACTGACATAAATGTAAAAAGGTTATAAAAAAAATTTAAGGAGAACATTATTATTGAATGACAGAAAAAAAGAGCACCCTATATAAAACTATAGTACTAACCTAATTACCATTTTTTTATCTCTTTGCACACCATTTTTTTCTTCTTCATAGTACTTAGTACCTCCTAACATTTGCATTTTTTTATTGTCTGTTTTCCTCTACTAGAATATAAAGTCCTCAAAGCCATTACTTTTTCTGCTTTTATTCTCTGCTGTATAATACTCTCTAGAATAGCGCCTGGCACAGACTAAGGCTCAATAAATACTTTTTCAATGAATTAATGAACATCTAGCTCAATGGAGAAATAAACTGCCTATGGGTAGAAAAAAAATGAATAATATAGATGTTAATTTTAGTCAAATTAATATGTAAATTCAATGAAATTTAAATAAAAATGTCTACATTGTTTTTCATGAAACTGGATAAAAGCTAGGCCTAAAATTCTTAAGGAATAGTGAAGGGCTAAAAATAGCCAATCCATGTAAGAAAGAGAAGAGGAAAGTTGAGAACAGAGTTGAATGGGAGGAGACTCATACTATTGGATTCAACAATTACTAAAATAATATGGAAACTGATGAAATATAAACTATGGAACAGAAAAGAGTGCCCAGAGAAAGACCAATGTATATATGAGAACGTGTCATATGTCAAAAGTAGACTTACAAATTCATGGAGAAAGAATCGACTATTCGTAAATGGTGTTGGGACAATTCTGGTAGATTGATTGCAAAAATGGCTCCAATTCTCCACCCTCCCCTGTATGTGCCCTTTGCAACATGAGGTTGTAGCTCCTCCCATAAAGAGGTGGTCTATTTCCCCAAACCTTGAATCTGAGCAGCCTTACAGATTGATTCGGCCAATAAAATGATGCTGAAGTGACTGTGTGTCAGTTCCAAACCTAGGCTTCAAAATGCCCCAGGCTTCCACTTTCTCTCCTACTCCTGAGCCTTTACCATGAGAACACGTCCGGAGAACTGTGTGGAGCATAGCTAAGTACAGTTGTCCCAACAGAAGTCTCAGACAGGTGAAGTGCCCAGCCAAGGTCAGTAGACAAGAGACCCATGAGTGAGGCCCATTAGGCCCAACTCAGCAGAACAGCTTAGCTCGCAAGCAAAATAAATATGTCACTGAGGTTTTGTGGATATTAGTTATTCAATATTACCGTGGCAATAGATAATGGATATAGACACGCTTATGGAAAAAGGCAGGCTTAGGTCCCTAATGCACACACTGTACACATAAAAACAAAATCCTGATAGACCAAAGAGTTAATTGTAAAATGCAAAGCTTAAAACGTTTTAGAAGATAATGTAGGAGGCTCTTTTATGATGACGGGGTAAGAAAAGACTTCTTAAAGCAGAGTCTAAAACTGCAGACCATTAGGAATGAAGAGAAAAATTTGAACATCTTAAAATTAAAAGCTTCTGGATGACAAAAGATATACAAAGTTAAAAGTTAAGCTTTAGACTGAGGGAGATAACCTGTATAATTGAAAAATGATTTATAATCAGAAAGCAAAGAAATCCCAACAATTAATGAACAAAAAAGTAAACCTAAGAGAAAAATGACCGAAGTTATATGATGAGGCAAACCATAAGAAATCCTAATGGCATATATAGAAATTAATGAGATACAATTTAATACCTGTCAGATTGTCAAAATTAACCAGTTAACCAAGTTTTGAGAAATAGGTATAGGATACTTAGGCCCATATATTTCTTTGGGAGTATAAATTGGCATAAATACTTGGGAAAGCAATTTTAAAATATCTAATAAAATTGAATTATGCGTGTACTCCAAGCCTTAGTAATTTTATTCCTAGTAATGCCCTAAAGAGACATGTATAAGGATGTTCATCCCAGATTGTTTTTCTGGGTTTTTTTTTTAGCAGAAAGTAGAATTGACCTAACTCTCCATCAGTCATGAGGAATGGTTAAGCAAACTAATTTATTTACAGAACGGAATTCTAAATAACAAGTAAAGTAAATTATCTATATGTACAAGTATCAGTGTGGATAGACCTTGAGAAAATAATATTAAAAGAAAAAAAGCAAGTTACAAAAGGACACGTAAATTGTGATGCTACTCATGAAAAATTTCAGCATACATGAAGCAATATTTTGCTTATGGATATAATCATAGGTACTAAAATAAAAATTTGCATGGAAAGGATATACACCAACCTCAGTGGTTATTTCAGGGGGTTGGGAGGGCTTTGAATATGTCTGTACTGTTTTATATCTATAAAAACATTTAGAATCAAATATGATAAAATGTTACATGAGTACCTGTTATTATATTTTCTGCATTTTTCTATGTGTTAAAACACTGAGAATAAAAGACACATGAAAAGAAAGTGGAAGGAATTGATGGCCCTAGCCATTCATCTCTCCTCACCCTAGTCTTCTGACCATTCACTCAATCTCTGCTCCCAGGGCAGAATAGCTTTAAAATAGTGCATATTTTTCGTAGGTGGATATGGCTGGTGAAAGGTAAACAATGGCTCTTCCTGGATTATGCCCTGATTGTGTGAGGTTCCTACCAAGGTGCATATTAGGAAAAGTAAGAGGAGTAGATTTGGGGTCTCTGGTTTTCCACTTATTTGAAAATTATTATATCAGGGGTTTATTTTTCATTTGCCTTACTCTCTTTAGGACCCTCTCAGAAAAGCTGGAGTCCAATTATGATTGTTTCATGTGCATTACCTTGTTTAGGGAGACAAAGTTTAGTAATGCCAATAATTTAAAACATATTTTATTATCAAGTGTTGAAGACCAGTGTAAACTTAATATTATTTTTGTCTTATGCTGGTATCTGTATCTTGTATTTCCAAACAACCAGACATTGGCTCCCTTTTCTTAATCTCTAAATGTAAGACAATACCAATATAACCCTTGACGATTTCCCTAGACACCTTACAATCTCCTCTGCATAACAGTCTGAGGGTTATTTTTACTTTTTTTTTTTTTTTTTTGCGGTACGCAGGCCCCTCACTGTTGTGGCCTCTCCCGTTGAGGAGCATAGGCTCCGGACGCGCAGGCCCAGCGGCCATGGCTCACGGGCCCAGACGCTCCGTGGCATGTGGGATCTTCCCGGACTGGGGCACGAACCCGTGTCCCCAGCATCGGCAGGCGGACTCTCAACCACTGTGCCACCAGGGAAGCCCTGAGGGTTATTTTTAACTGCAAATAATTTCATGTCACTCTCTTCCTAAAAATCCTTCAGTGGGTTTCCACTGTTGTTTGGGGGGAAAATCCCAAAAATTTCACATGGCTTGTTTTTCCATAGTGAAATGCTCTTTCCAGAACTTCTATTACCTTCTAGCCACACTTCGGCTTCAGCATAAATACTACTTCTTTGAGAAAATTTTCCCTGACCCCTCAGACTAGGTTTTGCTCTATCGCTACAGGTTATTGGGGTACCTGGTATTTCTTCTTGTACCAGTTCTCACAGTTTTAATTAAATAGCAGTCGGTGTAATTATTTGTTGAATATTCTCCTCCCTTCGTAGTTGAAACACCATGAAGGCAGAGACCCTAGGACACAGCTGCACAGGGCCTGGCATGTAGTAACTACTTAACATGGAACTGTAGAATGCATGAATGAGCATGTTTTAACATATATCAGAAAAAAAAGTGAAGTAAAAATAATTGTTCTCCAAATAACAGAATCTGCATGTGGACCGTCAGTTACTGATGATCACAATTACTTTTAATTGGATCTGCTGTAAAAGGTGACAGTTGTCTGCAAAGGACTCATTTTATAAGGTTCCCAAAGTGGTTTTCCTTACTATCTCAAATGCTCTCAAGGCAGAGGTTTAAGTGATTGAATCACAAGGGGAAAGAAAGAAGCATTAGCAGAGTATAGAGGGATAATGTGCAACAGGGCAGCCTCTACTTCTTCTTCCCTCCCTGGGGGGTTGCATTACAAGGAGTCAATGTCAGGCTGGGAAGGAGAAGGGAGAAAGAGCAGAAGAGGCAAAGACCCCAAACCAGGCCGGGGTTGCTCAGGCACGGCCTTGATGCTAACTGCTCATATTTACAACACTGAAATACAAAAGTAGCCATTTCTCGCAAGGGAGGACCTGGATGCTGAATGTCAGAAGTTCAAAGAAAGTATTAAAATTGAATTTCAACAACTGGAAAGATGACTCAAGGTTGAAGATGCAGGCGGCAGACTCCTTAAACATTTCAGTTTTTCTCTCTGTGCTAGAACTGCAAGTGGAAGTCAGACAATTAGCCTCTAGGAATCGCTTCTTCCATCCGTCGACAGGCTCATTACCACTTGTTGACTTGAACCTCAATGACAAATCTCAGTTCCTAGACAGGCTCCAGCACATCATCAGTTATCTCAGCCTAGACCTGAGACAGTTAATGAGCATAAGAGAAACTATCACCCATTGGAATGACTGAGGTTTGATTCCCAAACGAAATTCAAGGACGAGGCTTGCGTGTGACGGAACAGGTTCAAATAAGGAACGTTTCATGAGCTCCTATTTGTACAGGGCCTTGGGCCAGGCTCACCATGGCAGACACAGGTCACTAAGGAAAGGAATGGGCTCCCAAGGAACTCCTGGGATGATTGGGGAGAGAAGACACAGCAAGAGAAATGCAAACAACACAATTGTGGACTAGTTATGAGAATTCTGAAACTCCAGTTCAAGGTCCAAGTGGTCCTGGATAAGTTCCATTTAAACTTGATGGGGCTCCTTTACTCTGTCTGTTTATCATTTGATCAGATGATCCTCTAAGGTCAATCCCATCAATCACACTGCCTCCTTCCCATTCTTTAACCCAGTAATGGCATGTAAGAGTCGTCCCAAAGCAGTAGCTGAGTATCCGTTCAATTGCCTAATAGATGGATCGGACAAAAACTGCAGAAGCATATGGAAGAAACTGGGGTAATCTATGTCAGATGGATGCTTCTGGCGAAGGGAAGGAAGGCAGGGAGGAAGTTAAGGGAAAGGTGGGATCTGAGTGGAGGCCAGGAAGATCGACAGAAGAGACAGGAGAGGAAGAGTAAAAGGTAATTCTAACACAGCACTTCCCTAATATTTTATATTGTGGCAAACCTAGAATTCCCTATCTGCAGTGCACCAGCTAGGTGAAGAGGTAAGGCTGGAGGTGAGAGGAGCCCACCTGGCCTCCCAGAAAGCTGAGGGAAAAATCAGTACCCCTTAGATCAAGGGCATCTAAAGAAGGTTCATATACCCCAGTGATGTGCAACAGGGTACCCTACCCTCAAGTAGGGTAAGGCAATAAAATAACTTCTCTTTATCTTTGTTATTTTAAAAAGAAAATCAATTCATATTCAATATAAAGATGGACACAGGCAGCCTCACTCAATCCCAATCAAAAATATTTGAAATTTAGATATTTACTATTATTAGTGATTAACCATCTTTGGTCTATATTGTTATTTGAAGTATTTGCTAATGACAGTATAAAGCCATTATAACAAGATAGCTAAAATATAGTATTTCAAGTATACAACATTTCATCTTTGTCTAATTAAACTTTTCATGGATGTTTTAACATAGTCATTAAAATTAGTAAAACAGTACATAAATATAATTGATAAATAAGAAAATGTAAATATGTTGGTAATGCACACCCACCTTTTTTCTTGTTACTAATAGAAGTACACTGTATCTGTCTGGGTCCAAACAAAAAAGAGAAACCATCAAGTAATTCAGACAGGGCAAATTTAATATGAGGAATCATTCATTGTAACAGAGGGCTGAGTAATGAGGTATTGGCCAGCAAGAAGTAAACAGAACTCTAAGGAATAGAGGAATAGTGGATATGAAGAGCAGCCATTTCCCCTTGGGCTGAGACAGAGCACCCAAGGACAGGATCCTCCCTGTTCTGAGGTGGAGTTCCAGACCCTATTGGAGAGGACACAGCTGTCACTCACTGAATGACAGAAAAGTTGCATGGTACTGCACTAGCAGAACTTACTGGAAATCTACCCTCTGGAACTTGCCAGAAATCTGCCACCTAGGTGCCAGAAAGAGCTGTTCAGGAGGTGTCTCACCAGAGGCACTCTGCTACAAAGCCCCCCGAGGGGTGCCGAGGGAAGCTGCTAGCCACTGAATGCTGCTGATTGCTGTGCACTGCAGAGGCCAAGTGCTGGAGAGGGCACCTGTGCTGTGGAGCAGCTGCCCATACTGCAGGAGGGGGGCTCTAGGGAAGCTGCAGGTGCCGCAGGCACCTGAGGACAGGACACCAGACGGAGGAAGAAAAAGCCCTTCCTCTTGCACTGTCTCTCCAGCGCCCTCTACTGACAGAGCTTAACATGCCAGATGGAAAGGAAAACGAAAGGTCCCAACTCTTCGTTTTCCAGAGCAGGCAATGAAGACTACATTTGGAGCTGAGAGGGAAACATATTTATAATTGGCACATGTAGTATAAAAAAGATTGGGGCATATAGCCCCAAAATATGTATATTTACTTACTTATAACTTATATAGAAGTAGAAAATTCTAATTATATATAATAAACATATGCAAAAAAAAGAGAATAACAGAGATAGAAATAGAAATTCTAATATTTGATTCTTACACCTCAAGGTTTATTTCCTGGAAAACACATTCACAAGCCAGTCACCACCAGCTCACCCATCCAGCAGGCTCTGGCAGAGCGTGTTTGGCTGCTCATTATTTTTTAATTCCTTTCTCTTCCTTACTCTCAGGCCTGACAGGTACACTCCTGGTAATGTTTATAACATAGAATCTTCCCAGCCCCAAGTATTCAAATACCAGCATATCTTTCAAGTAAGCCCACTGTTTGTCTGAGGATATTTTGCTAATAGAGTGACCAAATGTTGACAAAACAGAGCTTAGTCTCATCTCAAGTTTCTACTTCCATCTTCAGAATCAATGAGGATTCTGGAAAGTGCATCATTAATCCCATTATATCATCTTATTGAAGACACTGGTGTGCTGTTTATGAAAGGAAATGCTTTCTTTCCCCATAAAATCAACCATGACAGGCTAAGGCTCCGGACAGGGAACAGGCAGTCTGGAGCTGCAGTCCACCCACAGCTCCCACATGGGGGGCCCGTACCTCAGGAACTGCCCCCAAAAGTAGGGCAGCATCACCACTGCATTGTGCATTTGGTGACTGCCGTCAAACAGGCTGCTCAAAGCCTCAGGGCCCTCATGCACCGACTGTGGGAGCTTGACCCTGGCTAGCCACATCCTTGGCCAATTAGCGCAGATGGCAGACTCTTGAAAATGTAACCACTGCCCCAAATGACACACAGTTAATACTTCACTTGTACTAAAGATCTTAGGAATTACAGAGCTGTTAGTTCCTTTCCCCACCAAAGTTCATGAGAGTCAACTGATAAGAAATAGGCAGTACACGCCACTTTGTTTCAAAGCGCAAAAAAAAATCATTAAAAATTATTTTTTAAACCGTGGCTGTTCATATGGAAGCAGCACTTTTTAAGGTGGCCCCTTTGAGCTGGATGTTTGTAAGACAAGAACATCATATCATAAAAATCACTGGTTTTATTACCAAGCTGACACTTACCCTATCCCTGATCTCATTCCGTAAGTGACCATCACTCACAAACAGGATGAAGGTTAGCAACAGGGTCAGGGTTGGGTATCTGCTAAAAACAGTTATTTTACTAAAAGGAGAGTTGCTATATAATCCAGCAATCTCACTCCTGTGCATATTTCCAGACAAAACTATAATTCAAAATGATATATACACTACCAAACATAAAATAGATCGCTAGTGGGAAGCAGCTGCATAGCACAGGGAGATCAGCTCTGTGCTTTGTGACCACCTAGAGGGGTGGGATAGGGAGGGGGGGTGGGATAGGGAGGGAGGGTGGGTGGGAGGGAGGGAGATGCAAGAGGGAGGGGATATGGGGATATATGTATACGTATAGCTGATTCACTGTTATAAAGCAGAAACTAACACACCATTGTAAAGCAATTATACTCCAATAAAGATATTAAAAAAAAATAAACTAAAATTGCAACAAAATGAGAAGATGCTTGATGACAGGTGGTTTGCACCAACTGCAATACACATAGGATAGCTACGCCACATAAAGAGTTCATTAAAATTTGTATAAGAAAAAAAAAGGATACATGCACCCCTATGTTCACAGCAGCACTATTCACAATAGCCAAGACAAGGAAACAACCTGAATGTCCACTGACAGATGACTGGATAAAGAAGATGTGGTACATATATACAATGGAATATTACTCAGCCATAAAAAAGAGTAAAAGAATATCATTTGCAACAACATGGATGGACCTAGAGATTATCATACTAAGTGAAGTCAGAAAGAGACAGACAAATACCATATGATATCACCTATATGTGGAATCTAAAATATGACACAAATGAACCTATCTACAGAACAGAAACAGACTCAGACGCAGAAAACAGACTTGTGGTTGCCAAGGAGGAGGGGCTGGGGGAGGGATGGAGTGGGAGTTTCGGATTAGTAGATGTAAACTATTATATATGGAATGGATAAACAACAAGGTCCTACTGTACAGCACAGGGAACTGTATTCAATATCCTGGGATAAACCATGATGGAAAACAATATTTAAAAAATGTATAAAAGCAGTTATTTTATACGCTGTCTAGAAAAGGTTGTAAAAGCTGCAGGTTCATCTGCTTGTTCTGGGCAGCGTCAAAGTGCACGCGGTACTGATTTCCTCCCTATCGCCCCACTCGCTTATCTCCTGGAAAAACCATGCTCTCGGGCTGAAAGTTGGTAGTGGCGGCAACAGCAGAGCCAGTCATGAAACGAGGAGCTGGGGGGTGGGTGCTGAGAGGAGAGAGGACCGGAACGAAGAGGACAGAGGGAGGCCTTAGCAATAAGCCTTGAGAATAAGGAAGATGAAGGGAATTCAGCCGGGGCCACAGGCTGTGTCTAGGGTTGTGTGTCTAGGAGTCGGGAGTGGGCTGAGACAGGGAGGCAGGCTTGTGGCCTGCAGGACAGACCATGCAGGTGGGCAGCTCAGCCGGGAGCCAACTTTGGTTGCCCTCCAACCTGGTACTCCTTAAATACCTGGCCGGTGTCTGTCGGAAGAGAAGCTGACTGTTCCGATGGGGAGAGAAAGAAGGTTGTTGGAGGCAGTGCTGGTCTTCCCTCTATCATCCGAGCGGTCAAGCCTGAAGCCTGCACTTACCTGGACCTGCATCTTCAGGGCACAGGTTAGGGAGCGGTCACTGCAACCTGAGTTGTGCGGGAAAGTCACTGCTCTCCCTCAGGGGCTTACTAAAGTATTATTTCCAACTACATGTGATGTTCTCTTGGAGACAACTGTTGATTAATAGTTTCCTCCCCCTCGGTGTTCTGGCATCCTTTATTGATTAGTTCTCTGGGCAACTGTCTGGCCAGCCTGTCCCTTATTCAGGTTCTGATGTATCGTGTAGTCATGGAAAAGTACACCGGAGGGACAGGGCGTGGTGGGCAGGTACCAGTGGCATGAGAGACTCACAGGGCGGAGGGGACCTGCGATGAAAACATCAGAAATACTAGCGGCTCTCGTTAAGTGTGCTGGACACAAATCATGATACAAACTCATTTTTATTCCAGAGTTGATGAAGGCATGGTTCAAAGCATACTTTTGTACTAGGACAGATATTCTCAAGTGTGGCATAATGAAAAAAGCATAGGTTTCAGAACACGGGCTTTAAATAGGCTTACGTTCAAACTCTGTTTCACTCCTTATTGTGTGATCTTAGGCAATTAATGAATCCCTTTCTACCTCAATTTCCTCTTCTGTAAAATGGGCATAACAGCTATTTCATTTTTGTGAAAATTAACTGGGAATCATATAAAAGCATTGAACCCAGGGTCTGGCACCTAGGAAGTGTGCATTACTCTTGAGCCCCCTTCTTCCTCCCACGGAAACTGGTTGGGACTCCAGACCCAGGTAGGCACTCAGAGTCTGACGGGTTCAAACCACAGTGCAGCTGTTCCTTGACTACACTGATGATTTACAAGAAAGAAAAATTCTTTTTTTTAATTAAGATTCTTGTCCGGTTTTGTATTTGCAATGGGCGCACTCAGTATCCAGGAGAGAACCTTGCATAGGGATGGTGAGGGAAGTGAGAAATAGGGGAAGACAGTGATATAAAATGGGCCCATTGTGTTAGGACGGGTGTTGGTGGGGTGATGGCCCAGGTCTCTGGGAGCTAAGGGAAGCCCAGCCCTCACTTCCTGGGCCTCTTCTGAAACAAAGAGGAACCATCCTCAGCGATATTGTCCCCATGCCCGGCAGGCGACAGCTCTGGGTGCTCAGGGTCTGGGTTCTCCTCTGCCGGTGCCCAGTCTTTTTCGCATCCCAGTAGAGGGTTTTTGTTTTTCTGAACATTTTTCAAATTGTGGTAAAATATACGTTACAGAAAATTTGCCATTTTAACCATTTGTAAGTGTACAATTCAACAGCATTAAGCACATTCACAATATTGTGTAGCCATCACCACTATCCATTCCCAGAACTTCTGCGTCATCCCAGCCACTATCCATTTACCAGTAACACCCCATGTCTCCCTTTCCCAGCCCCTAGCAAACCTGCTAGAAGTTTTTAACCCCCCTGTGAAGAGAATCAGGGGCGGTGACAGCAGGCGGTGACCCACCTGAAATTTCCTATTCCAAACTCACTTCTGAATTTTGTGACTTCTTTGGAGGACACTCCCCCAAAGCTGTGGGGAGCTCAAACCACGTCAGGGTGTGTGGTCCCTCCGCCTTAGCGCCCAGCACTATCGCTCCCCATCCCACCACTGCCGTGGGTCATGTAATCTCCTCAGCTTGTGGAGTTCAGCTTCCCTTTCTTTCTCCAGGATCAGCCAAACCGACCTCTGCTACTTTTCTACAACTATTACTATTGAGAAATACACAGACCAGAGGCAGGACCAGACCTGATGCCCACACCTGGGTGTGAAATCTAAGAGACAGCAAAAGAAAAGGCCATTTTTCAAAAGGACCAGCTCAATTCCTAAAAACCACCCATCCACAATCTGAAGATGTAGAAGGATTCTCTGCTGCATGAAAAAAAAAAAAAAGAAGAGGAGGTCTGATGGCTCTTCTATCTGGAAGGGATTAAATGCTAAAAATAGCTCGAGGTATTGAGAATGTCGAGGGAGTGCGCAGCTCATGAAGCAGAGGGCAGTAAAATCTGGCATTAAATGCTAACAAGAGAGGAGCTCTTACAAGATATTCGGATCTGTGAGTCACTGGACCCTCTCCCATTAAACGTAAAAGCAAGATTCTTCAACAACAGTTCAATTTAGGACATTACGGTCCAGCTCAGTGTGTTAAGAAAGCATTAAATGCCCAGTAAAGGGGCCAAAACTAACTGGAATGAAGGAAATGAACTATGGGTTAGATTCCTAATGCCTCCCTGTTTTGGGTGAAGCCATGCTGACGGCCAGGTGACATTTGCAGGGCCATCTGGTGACATTTCTTTTTGGGAACAGATTTATAGGGACTGGGGAGGGTGATGGGGCTGGTTCAGAGGCCAACACAAGACTCTCAGGTGGCTTCCTGGAACCCATGTACGTCTTTGAAGGGGAGGATCTCCTATTTTCTTCTGTAAGAGTGTGGCCAAACTATAGTCATTAAACATTGTGTGACCTGACAGGGGACTCCTACGCTGAAAGTGTTCCTTTTCATTCTGAAAGTATCTAGAATATGAAACCCAGGTATTAAAGAAAGTCCCTCATCAGTAAATTTTCTCTCCTCCCCCTCTCACTCTTCCAGTGTGAGAAGGGGATAAACAGAGCTAGAGACGAGTTGTTTCTTCTTAGAACTGGTTTCCTACTCTGATACCACAGACGTAAGCCTCCGCCAGCTTATGGTTTCTTCCTTCCATTTCTATGGGCATTCCAGTGTCTAGCATTGAGGCTGACTTGCAATGTCTGTTGAAAGATCAATGCCTCACTGGGCCTGGACCATCCCTGTATGCCCTGCTCTTGTTGAGCTGTTGATCTCTGTCTCAACATGGCAAAACTCCAACATTTCCTCTGTTCAGCTTCCCATCCCCTCAACAGGCTGCTGTCTACATCCTGCTATGAATGACTAGTGACACCCTTTCCTCCAGGCCTAAGTGGAAGCATCACATATCTGCAAACTTCCTTGCTTCCCAGGGCCAGCAGCATCCTCTGTCGCAGAGACGCTGGCCCTAAGATCCTTGAAACTGCGTATGAGACTCCCCCAGCACTGGCCCTCCAAGCGTTACCCTGCTTTGATCTGAACGTTTTCATAAGACTGTCTGAAAGTAGTATTGGCTAATTGCTCAGTGCCAGCTTCTCTCTTGGACATATTGACTGTGACCCTCTGGCCTCCAAAGAAAGAAGCAACCAGACAAGCTTCTTCTGAAGGTTGCACACTGGATGTGTGTTTGCCCAGGGCTGCCTGGCTGCCAGAGAATCCCCGAACTCAGGAAACATGGGCAAAGGGAACCAAGCCCTGTCCAGCTGTCAAGGGACAGGGGCCCCACCACCCGCAGGGAGGGTCCTCTGACAGACCTAGCTGTGCTTTCTGCTTCTTCCCTTAAAAAAAGGAAAGCAAAGAAGCAGCCCAAATCATGTCAGAACCATATAAAAACTGCACAGGAAGAGCCACCGACAGAGACTATACAGGAAAGACATATCCAAACATTAACAGAGCCTGTCTATGGGCAGAGGGATTACAAGTGACTCTGTACTCAGGATTATCCACCCTTCTGTTTTTACTCACGTTTTCTCGATAATAAAGGGAAAAGCCAACAAATTATTTTTGAAATGTAAAATAACTTTTAAAGTTTAAAATATAACAAAGGTAAAGTGAGGCTGAGTTCAACAAGTTATATTTTGTAGTTCCTGTAGAAGCAATCATCAGACCAGTACATCCCAAAGGACCACTAACTCCCTGAGGGAAGGGGCCACTTCACACTCACTCTCAGCACACAGCTCTGTGTCTCGCTTCATGGACAAGACAGAGTCACCAGATGGGGCTTAACGTCACTTCCTGCTTGTGTGGGGCCTCTCCTTCCTACTTGTAATGGAGGAGGAAGTATCCTATCCAAAGCTGGTCCACCAATTCTGTTCTGGATCCCATTCACTTTCATCTTCTCATGGACTCCTGGCCACGGGGCGCCCTCTACTTCGCATCCTCTTTTTCCTTTAAGTTCCCCCACCTGACTGGCTATTACCTGTCAGCATTTAAAATGCCTGACCCCTCCCATCTTGACAAAACCCTCTCTAATTCCAATCCCTCTCCTCCCCTTTGCAGCCAAATGTGTCACAGAGCTCTTTAAATACACTGCTCCCTCCCCCACCCCCTTCCCTCTCGTCTGCTGTTCAGTCTACTCCACTCTGGCTTCTGTCCTTGCCACTGACCCTTACAGGAGTCACCAAAGACTTTCATGCTGCACAATCCAATGGATTCTTTCAGGCCTTTCTTTATTGACATCGGTGCAGCTGATGACCCACCACTCACAGTTCCCTGAAACGTGCTTCTAGGGAATTCCATGATACAATATCAGTTTTCCTTTTACCTCTTTGGCTCTCCCACTTCAGGTTACTTTAACGTTTCAGGAACTGGTCCCATGTTCTTTGCCTTCTTCACTATAGATTCTCTATTAAGTAACTTCATCAAACTCTATGATTCAAATACCGTAAGCAGTATATGTTGACAATTCATAAATTCGTATTTCTAACTCAGAGTCTGCTTCTGAGCTCGAGCCCAGTCTATCCAACTGCTTTTGTATCTTTTGTACTTGAATATTTCACCAGAAGTGCAAACTCGGTATGTTAAAAATGGAACCCATGATCTTACCTACACCAAAAAAATAAACAACCTTTTCTTCATCTAATGCTTCCTATCTCAGTAAATACCAACACCTTCCTTGAGGTTGCCTAAGCTGGAAACGAAAAAATCATCTTTGACTATTTCCAATCTTCAAGTCTCACAGAAAATTAATCACTTCTGAAAATGATGGAAAAACAGGAAGTGAATTTACCCTCACATTTTAAACAACTAAAAATCTGTACGAAGTATATGATACAATGGTTTACGAGACATTGGACATCAGGCAATGAAGGCAAGAGATATCTGAATGACAGGAAACAAACAAGGTGGTCTTATGATTGCCCCAGCTCACAATCTGGAAAGAGTTTTTAAGACAGCACAGAGGTGGGAACCTAGGCAGAGCCCAGTGGGAGCCTGAGTTGAGGAAATGGACTTGGGGTTCTGGAAAGTCCATGCCAGCTAGAGTTTACAGAGCAGAGTACCAGAGAGAAGAAAGATAAACACCGAGAGAGCTACAGAGATCTGTACTACAAAACGTTGCTGAAATAAATTAAAGAAGATGTATTAAATGGACAGCTATATACTGTGACTGGGAAGGTTCAATATTTTTAAGATGTGTATTCTTTCCAAATCGATCTTATGCAACCCTAATCAAAATTCCAATAGGGTGTGTGTGTGTGTGTGTGTGTGTGTGTGTAAATAGATAAGCTAATCATAAAATGCATATGGAGATTTGAAGGACCTAGAAAAACCAAAACCACTTTGAAAAAGTAGGACAAAGTTGGAACACTCACATTACCTGATTTTAGGACTTATAATAAATCTACAATAATCAAGACACTGTGGTATTGGAGTAAAAATAGACAAATAGAGCAATGGAAAAGAACAGAGTCCAGAAACAGAGCTGTATATATGTTCAATTGATTTTCTTCAGAAGTGCAAAAGACAGTTAAATAGATAAAGCACAGTCTTCACAACAATGGTGCTGGAACAATTGGATACCATATGCAAAAAAAAAAAAAAAAAAATCCAACCCTCCAATCTGTAACTCACACTGCATATTAAAATAAATCAAAATGAATCATAGTCACAAATATAAGAGTTAAGAGTATAAAACTTCTAAAAGAAAACAGTATAAAATCATACCGTATAAATTTGGATGAAACAAAGATTTCTTTGATATGTCACTAAATGCACACTCTGTAAAAGATTAAACTGATAAAACAGATGAGCAAAATTAAGAAATTCTTCCTTTCAAAAGTCAATGTTAAAAGAAAATGGAAATATAAATACAAACCAAAGTTTGGGAGAAAATATTTGCACATCATATATTTGGATAAAGAACTGGCATCCAAAATATAGAAAGAACACTCACAACTCAATAGTAAGAAAGCAAACAACCCAATTTCAAAATGGACAAAAGGGGACTTCCCTGGTGGCACAGTGGTTACAAATACATCTGCCAATGCGGGGGACACGGGTTCGAGCCCTGGTCCGGGAAGATCCTACATGCCGTGGAGCCACTAAGCCCGTGCGCCACAACTACTGAGCCTGCGCTCTAGAGCCTGCGAGCCAAAGCTACTGAGTCCACGTGCCACAATTACTGAAGCCTGCGCTCCTAGAGCCCATGTTCCGCAACAAGAGAAGCCACTGCAATGAGAAGCCCACACACCGCAACGAAGAGTAGCCCCCACTCACCACAACTAGAGAAAGCCCGCGCGCAGTAATGAACACCCAACGCAGCCAAAAATAAATAATTAATTAATTTAAAAAAATAAAAATGGACAGAAGATTTGAACAGACACTTCAGCAAAGAACACAAGCAGATGCTAGATAAGCACATGAAAAGATGCTCAACGTAAGTCATCAGGGAAATGCAAGTTAAACCACAATGAGATTCCATTTTACACCCCTTACAATGTCTAAACTTAAAGACTGACCTTGCCAAGTGCTGGTGGGAATGTAGGGCAACAAGAACCTTCTTCACCACTGGTGTGGAGGTAAAATGGTACAAGCATTTTGGTACTTCTTCACCACTGGTGTGGAGGTAAAATGGTACAAGCATTTTGGTAAAGTTAGGCAGTTTCCTAAAAAGGTAAACACACACCTACCACAGGATCCAGCCATTCTACTCCTAGGTAATCATGCAAGAAAAATGAAAGCACATGCCCACACAAAGCACATGAATGGTGATAGGAGCTTTATCTGTAATAGTCCCAAACTGAAAATAACCCAAATAATCCAATAATAATAATCCAAATGAGCAATGCATAAACAAATAGTGGTGTATACATACAAGGGAGCAGCAATTTGCAACAAAAGGGTTATTAATACACACAACATGGATGAATCTCAAAATGAGAATTTATTTACTTATTTTTTTTGTGGTACACGGGCCTCTCACTGTTGTGGCCTCTCCCGTTGCGGAGCACAGGCTCCGGATGCTCAGGCTCAGCAGCCGTGGCTCACGGGCCCAGCCGCTCCGAGGCACGTGGGATCTTCCCGGACCGGGGCACGAACCCGTGTCCCCTGCATCGGCAGGCGGACTCTCAACCACTGCGCCACCAGGGAAGCCCTCAAAATGATTATTTTGATTGAAAAATGCTAAACAAAATAAAGAACATATTGTAAGGTTTTTATGTATATAAAATTCTAGAAAAATCCCAACCAATCTATACTGACAGAATCTAGATTAACAGTTGCCTGGGGATTGGAGGATGGATGGCAGGGAGGGGATACAAAGGGGCATAAGACGAGTTTTGGGGGTGATAAATATATTCGATATTTTGATTGTAGTGATGTTTTCACAAATGTATACATATGTCAAATACTGTTCAAACTGTACACCTTAAACATATGCAATTTATTGTATACCAATTATTCCTCAAAAAAACTTTTTAAAAAATTCTGGAATCTGCTACTTTTCTCCTTGTCTATTACCACCATCCTGGTGAGAGAATCATCATTTCCCTCCTGGCCCTCTACAATAGCCTGACCCTTTCCTCACTGTCCCCTCTTGTCCATTCTCTGTACTGCAGCCAGAGCGATCTTTTAAGAACATAAATCTATTTGTGTCACTCTTCAAAATCTTTCAAAAATGACTCATAAAATCAGGACCCAAAGACTTATTCTTGCCTATAAGACCCTACTTAATCTTGCTCCTTCCTGAGTTCTGGTCTATTTTCCATCTTGTTCCCCCAATTTTAACCACTCTGTGCTTTCTGCTCCTGGAACTTGCCGAAATTGTTTCTGTCTCAGGACCTCTGCACATGCCACCTCCTTTTGCCTAGAACTTTGCTCTCCTCCAGGTCAACTCCTATCCTTCCTTTAGTCTCAACTTCAATGTTATCTCTTCCAAGCATCCTTTTTTGATGCACCAGGCTAGGTTAGGTCTTAAAAGTAGTACTCACCTATGTCTCCTGCATAGTACCAACCACACATGTAAATAATTATCTGGGAAAATTTCTGTTTACTATCTGTCCCTTCTTCCCACATTCCCATCTCTCAGGACCTACGAGAGTAGGGACCATACGTACTCGATGCCTAGCACATTGCCTGGCACACAGTAGGTATTCAAAAACATTTGTTGGATAAATGATAGAGACAGAACTGGAACTCACTTCCTAACCCAGAACTCACTCCCTGACTTCCAGATTAGATTTTTCTCAACCCACTCATGCAATATCCATCCTTCTGCATCTGACAGCCAAGTAGACTTTTCCTATAGCTACTTAGGTCTCAAATTGGTAAGAATTAAGAAAGATAATAGAAATAAAAGCAAAAAACAAAGGAAAAGAGAAAAAGAAAAACTTAAAAAAGAAAAAAAGAGAAAGGTAATAGAGTAGAATCTTAAGTATTAAATATTTTAAAACCAAAGTATTAGACTTATAAAAGAATGGTTAGCAATGTTTAACACAACTGAATTGATAGATCAATTGGGGTTTTAAAAATTTAGTCCTGGGCTTCCCTGGTGGCGCAGTGGTTGAGAGTCCGCCTGCCGATGCAGGAGACATGGGTTCGTGCCCCGGTCCGGGAAGATCCCACGTGCCGCGGAGCGGCTGGGCCCGTGAGCCATGGCTGCTGAGCCTGCGCGTCCGGAGCCTGTGCTCCGCAACGGGAGAGGCCACAATAGTGAGGGGCCCACGTACCGCAAAAAAAATAATAAAAATAAAAAATTTAGTCCTGTTAATGATAAAATTATTCTGGAAATTACACCCCAAGGTAGTTACAAAGTTAGTTAACGTGACAGTTAACAAAAGACGAAACCAGATGGAAATGAGGCTAGAGGGACAGGACCTCGTAGGAAATTAAGTGAGGGCTCCTTGCTGAAAGCGGACCATTGATCCAGCACTACTATGCTTTTAGCAAAGCAGTGGCCTAGATTCTCAGTGTAGCTGCGCGTGTGGGGCTAGGAGGATAAAGATTGCAAACGTGGTCATTTTCCAAAACAGCTTCCTAAGGAACTGTCTACCTTCCCTCCCTTCCCCTCCCCACTATGTTTATACACTCCCCTTAATTAGAACATTTAGACATGGAAGCATAATCCAATCTGAAAGAAAATTTCCCTTGAAGCCATCTGTCAGAATTAGACTACACTTAACTACTGGACAGTAAGGCTGTATTGTAAATACCACAGACTACTTGGATTCTCCAAAGGCTCAAAACTCATTTTCTAAGCAAGCAAACGCCAATCCGTGGGACAAGGCTTTCTGTCGGGAAACTGAGTCACTATTTTGGACAGTAATGCTTCCACAGGTAGAAGATTATTAAAAATGGTCCCGGGGACATTCTACCTGACTAGCCTCACCTTTCTTCAGAGATGAAACTGCTGTCCTTGACAACTCAATTAAGTTCTCCTTCAGATGTTCAGGCTTGCAGATTTTTTTCATTGAACTGTGCTGTCCAAATGTGTTCACTGTGGAGATATCTATGTAAACGGGGACCAAGTGGAGCCCACTCCAGCCTCCCTCTCAGGGGCACCTGGCTGGCTATGCAGACACCTGCCTTTGGTACCCACACAGAGGCAGCAAGCAGGCTCCTGGCTGGGAAAGGAGTATATAGTGGGGTAGTGGGGGAGGAAGAGAGTCCTTTCTCTCCTTCTTCATTTCCTTACATCTCAGAGGTCACGTGAGTCAGCATCTCTCCTGTGTCTCCATAAGCCCTTTTCCCATTGTTCTGTTGTATCACACTGCAGTCCTGCCTAGATCCCCTTTACCAGGCCGGTGCACCCAATCCTCAGCTGCTGTGAGTGCTGGCTGCCCACAGCTCATGGTTGCATCCTTCTTGAAGGAATTCTCCCCAGCTGATGGGAGCCATCTTAAATGACTGGTAAGTTATACCCTCTACCCAGGGGTGGCCTGCAGCCAATGACAAACTAGTACAGGGTGAAAAGGCAGCCCCCTTGTCTCAGGGTGGGATACCTCCATGGTACCTTTCATGTTCCACAGTTATGGGATTACGCTCAGGACAGGCTTTAACCAAACTCCCCTCTTTTCCTATCCTGCTCCCCTTTCCTTCCTTACAGATTTCACTTGAGAGCAGTCCCCCAACAAATCACTGCACAAGAATCCTCTCAGCCTCTGCTTCTAGAGAATCCTATTAAAGACACACACTATATTAGAGCTATCTTCATTCATTCATTCTTTCACTCAAAACGCACTTAACAGCCAACTCTTAGGTTAAGGACTGAGGGTTCAGTCACAGACTGCCCTGAAGGAGTATCTGGTCTAGTGGGATAAACACACACTCACAATCAAATGTGATAACTGCTATGAAGAGGAACAAAGAGGAAACTTTAAGAGCACACAAGGGACACCTAATCTGTTCTGGGTAGATCTAGGAAGGGCTTGCTTAATGTGGTGAGGGCTAAGCGTAGTAGGACTTCTAGGTTGAATAACACTTAGTTGAACAGGGATACAAGGATTTTTCAATATCCGCAAATCAATCAATGTGATATACCACATTAACAAACTGAAGAATAAAAACCATATAAACATCTCAATAGATGCAGAAAAAGATTCTGACGAATTTCAATACCCACTTGTGATAAAAACTCTCCAGAAAATGGGCACAGAGGGAACCTACCACAACATATTGGGTTGGCCAAAAAGTTAATTTGGGTTTTTCATATTACAGGAAAATCCCGAATGAACTTCTTGGCCAATCCAATAATAAGGGCCGTATATGACAAACCCAAAGCAAACATCATTCTCAATGGTGAAAAACTGAAAGCATTTCCTCTAAGATCAGGAACAAGACAAGGATGTCCACTCTTGCCATTTTTATTCAACATAGGTTTGGAAGTCCTAGCCACGGCATCAGAGAAGAAAAAGGAATAAAAGGAATCCAAATTGGAACAGAAGAAGTAAAACTGTCATTGTTTGCAGATGACATGACACTATACATAGAATATCCTAAAGTTGCTACCAGAACACTAGTAGAGCTCATCAGTGAATCTGGTAAAGTTGCAGGATACAAAAATAATACACAGAAATCTCTTGCATTCCTATACACTAACAACGAAAGATCAGAAAGAGAAATTAAGGAAACAATCCCATTTACCACAGCAACAAAAAGAATAAAATACCTAGGAATAAACCTAGCTAAGCACGCAAAAGACCTGTAGTCAGAAAACTATAAGATATTGATGAAAGGAGTCAAAGATGATGCAAAGAGATGGAGAGATATACCATGTTCTTGGATTGGAAGAATCAATATTATCAAAATGACTATAGTCTCCAAAGCAATCTACAGATTCAATACAATCCCTATCAAATTACCAATGGCATTTTTCACAGAATTAGAACAAAAAATTTTACAATCTGTATGTAAACACAAAAGACCCTGAATACCCAAAGCAATCTTGAGAAAGAAAAACGGAGCTGGACTATTTACAATAGCCAGGACATGGAAGCAACCTAAGTGTCCATCAACAGATGAATGGATAAAGAAGATGTGGCACATATATACAATGGAATATTACTCAGCCATAAAAACAAACGAAACTGAGTTATTTGTAGTGAGGTGGATGGACCGGGAGACTGTCATACAGAGTGAAATAAGTCAGAAAGAGAAAAACAAACACTGTATGCTAATGCATACATATGGAATCTAAAAAAAAAAAAAAAAAAAACAAAGGTTCTGAAAAACCTAGGGGCAGGACAGGAAGAAAGATGCAGATGTAGAGAATGGACCTGAAGACACAGGGAGGGGGAATGGTAACCTGGGATGAAGTGAGAGAGTGGCATGGACATATATACACTACCAAATGTAAAATAGATAGCTAGTGGGAAGCAGCCGCATAGCACAGGGAGATCAGCTCGGTGCTCTGTGACCACCTAGAGGGGTGGGGTAGGGAGGGTGGGAGGGAGACGCAAGAGGTAGGAGATATGGGGATATATGTATATGTATAGCTGATTCACTTTGTTATACAGCAGAAACTAACACACCATTGTAAAGCAATTATACTCCAATAAAGATGATAAATAAATAAAGACAAATTACGTGAAAATTTCAACAATAAACACAATAGTGGGAAAAAACAGAGCTAGAGGACTTCAGACTGTACTACAAAGCTAGAGTAATCAAAACAGTATGGTACTGGCACAAAACTGGAAATATGGATCAATGGAACAGGATAGAAAGTCCAGAGATAAACCCATGCACCTATGGTCACCTAATCTATGACAAAGAGGCAAAAATATACAATGGAGAAAAGACAGTCTCTTCAGTAAGTGATGCTGGGAAAACTGGAGATCTACATGTAAAAGAATGAAATGAGAACACTCCTTAACTGATATATTAGCCTGACAAAAAATGTCAATCAAGATATGGTTGTCAGTAATGCATAATCTTTTCAAGCACATACAACACATTTATAAAAACTGAAGTGGAAGATAACATAATGCAAATCTCAACATATATCAAATAATCTGTAAAATATAGTCTATATTATCTGATCACATTCCAATTAAGTTAGAGCACTAACATGTTTTAAAAACTATATAACGTGAAAATTTTAAGATACACCTTTCAGTAACATACAGATCAAAGAAAAAGATTGTATGTGATATTACAAAACACTTAGACCAGAATGATATGAAAGTAATAAATATCAAAATTTGTTGACATACAGCTAAAGCAGTACTTCAAGGGCAAGTTATAGCCTCACATGCAAATTTAAAGCTTCAGTTATGCAAGATTAATAATTTCTGGAGATCTACTATACAGCATTGTGCCTACAGCTAATAACATTATTTTGTATACTTAAAACTTGCCAAGAGGGTAGATCTTATGTCAATGTTCTTACCACACCAAAATAATGATAATAGTAATATTAATAATAATAACAAAGGGAGCAGGAGGAAACTTTGGAGGTAATAGATATGTCAATGGCTTTGATGGTGGTGATAGTTTCATGAGGGTATACTTATCCCCAAACTTATCAAGTTATATACATTAAATATGTACAGCTTCTTACATGTCAATCATAACTCAATAAGGTGGTTTAGAAAAAGTTTAAAGAGACTTAAAATTACTAACCTAAAGATATAAGAAATTAGAAATAACTGAATAAACCAAAAAATAAAAAGAGAAAAACAATCATACAGTCAAAAAAAGAAGTAAAAAACAAAATTTAAATAGACTCAACAAAACTAAAAGTGGTTCTTTGAAAAGACTAATAAAATTGACAAACCTCCAATGGCACTGATCAAAGAAAAAGAGAACAGGAACAAATAGGAAAAGATCATGCATTAGTATTAGAAATGCGAAAAGGACATAACTACAGATGAGGCAGAAAGTAAAAAGATTAGAAAAGATTATGAAGAATTTCAAGTCCATATATTTAAGCCACAGATGAAATAAGCAAATTTCTAAAATAATCTGTATCACCAAAATCAATGCATAAAGAAAGAAAAAACTTGTATCCTGCTATAGCCATCAAAGGAATGGAATCATTTTCCCCCAAAGTAAACACCTGACCCAGAAAGTTGTGTGGGTCAATTCTACTAAACATTGAAGGAAAAGATTATTTCAAGAGACTAGGAAGAGAGAGAATGCTCCATCACTCATTGAGATGATGAAACCAGATGAAGAGAGAACAATAAAATAAAATCAGAGGCTGATCTCACTTATGAATTTCGTTGTAAAATCTTTAACAAAATATTAATAAACCAAACAGGTGAATATACACACACACATTCATGTATATTCATGTAGATGAAAAAACTACATCATGAACAAGTAGGATTTATCCCAGGAACACAAGTTCTCACCTAAATCAGAAAATAAAGCAATGTAATTCATCACATTAAAAGATAAAAGAAGCAAAACATATGATCATTTCAATAAACTCAGAAAAATCTTATGATAAAATTCAATATCCATTCAGGTTTTCAAAGTCTATAGGCAATGTCCTACTTAGTGGTGAAAATTCGAAGCATTCCTTTTAAGATCAGAACAAGCCAAGAATTATTATAGTGGCCTTTGTATTAGAAGTCCTGATAAATGTAATAAAGCCAGCAACAAGCAGGATGAGGGGAGAAGCCAAAAGAATCAAAAAGGAAAATAGAGAAAAACAAAACTACTTATTCATGCATGGTATAATTGTCAATGTACAAAACTCAAAAGAATCTGTGGTCACCATATTAGAGTATGTAGCAATACCAAATGTTGGAGAGAATGGAGACTAAGATGGGCTCATGTACTGCTGCTGGGATATATTGTGCAGCGTGGGGAATATGGCCAATGTTTCTTAGTAACTGTAAATGGAGTGTAACCTTTAAAAACTGCATTAAAAAAGAAATATCGTTTTTTTGATCTAGCAACTCCATTCCCACGTACATACCTTAGAGAAATTCTTGCACATATTTACCAGGAGAAATGTACAGAACATACACATATAGCCGCATTTTCTAAACTAGAAACAAAATTAATTCAAATAACCACTGACTAGAGACCAGATAAATAATTATCGTACACTACGCAATGAAATGCTAAAACACCCTGCCAAAAAAAAAAAGAACTACAGTATGTAGGTGAAAGTAAGTGATTCAATACACATAATATTGAATGTAATAGTTTGCAGAAGAATACATAAAATATAATTTTTTCACATAAACTTCAAAAATAGGCAAAACTGAACAAACTATTCTTGTGTGGTAAAATGACTTAGAAACAACAGAATTATAGATATGAAATTCAATATACTGATTACCTGGGCGGCAGAGTGTGGGGACAGAGGAGGGGTACACAGGGAGCTTCAAAGAGACTGATAATGTTATCTTTCTTCAGCTAAGCTCTGGACTGACAGATACACGTTTTGTTATTGTTTTTCAATCATACATATGAACCAAGCAGGACCCTGTGGGGCCTCCCCAGGGACAGACCTCCCCCCACCCCATGTCCTCCTCCTCTTGTTTGTACACAACCTCTAGCCTCCTAGGCCTTCCCCGAATCCAAATAGCAAATTTAATCAGAGAAGTAAGAAAATGCAGAAACAAAGAAAAAGTCAAACAAGGCAGAATAACCATAGTTTAGCCATAAAACAAAGTGAAGGACCTTTAGTTCCTCTTTAAGGGCTATAGACAATATTTTACCATATCCTTGAGTTGTTTTGCAGATAATAAAGCCCCTACCAGGTAGAAGAAGTGATCTGCATGCTGACCACAAGCCTGGAGATTCCAGACAGGTTGGAACCAGAAGGTTGATGACATTAACTCCCAAAATACCACCCTGTTACCCCACCACCAACCAATCAGAAGAACGTCTACAAGCTGATCAGGCACCCTGCAACCCTCACCCCTAATGTTGCCTTTAAATACACTTCCCTAAAAGCCATCGGGGAGTTCTGGCTTTTTGACCATGAGCTGCCAGTTCTTGCTTGGCCTCACACTGGGTGCTTTGCAATAAACGTTGTACTTTCCTTCACCACAAACTGGTGTCAGTAGATTGGCTTTACTGCACATGGGGCGAGTGGATCTAAGTTTGGTTCTGTAACACATATGCATTACATATACTCTTGTATATGTCATACATTTCACTTTAAAAAGCAAATGCGGGACTTCCCTGGTGGCATAGGGGTTAAGAATCCACCTGCCAATGCAGGGGACCCAGGTTCGAGCCCTGGTCTAGGAAGATCCCACATTCCGTGGAGCAACTAAGCCCATGCGCCACAACTACTAAGACTGCGCTCTAGAAACCGCAGGCCACAACTACTGAGCCTGCATGCCACAACTACTGAATTCCACGCACGTAGAGCCCGTGCTCCGTAACAAGAGAAGCCACCGCAATAAGAAGCCCGCGCACCACAACTAAGAGTAGCCCCCGTGTACCACAACTAGAGAAAGCCCGAGCGCAGCAACGAAGACCCAGTGCAGCCCAAAATAAGTAAGTAAAAAAGCAAATGCAGGGCTTCCCTGGTGGCGCAGTGGTTGAGAGTCCGCCTGCCGATGCAGGGGACGCAGGTTCGTGCCCCGGTCCGGGAAGATCCCACATGCCACGGAGCGGCTAGGCCCGTGAGCCATGGCCGCTGAGCCTGCGCGTCCGGAGCCTGTGCTCCGCGATGGGAGAAACCACAACAGTGAGAGGCCTGCGTACCGCAAAAAAAAAAAAAAAAAAAAAGCAAATGCATTGTCCCGGCACTTACACTACAATAAAAGCTATCAAAGTCAATTTTTCAGAGACCTGTAGTTTTATTGATCCCTTCCTTCAGATGTTCTGTTCTGCAGTTCTGCCCCTTTTCACTCCCTCTGAATAATCTAAACGTCCAGGGGATAACATGTCTGAGGGATCATGAATGGGAAAAACAGTAGGGTGGGATTCAGTGGGCTCTCATGAAGACAGCTCATTAGACCCCAGTGATGGCTGAAGTCCACCCACATCCACATTATAGAAGGAACTTGGCTTCTCTGTTGTCAGCTGGAAACCAGGGCTTTCCATGGGGTTTTTCAAATTGTTGGTTCCTTAGGACCAGTCAGCCTTAGTGTTTTCAGCACTACATGCAGCGCTACTGGAGCAGGCTCTTATCAGGGGCACTTGCCGGAGCCAATGTGAGAACCTTTGGCCAACTCCATCTTCAGTGATATTATATCGGTAGGTTGAAATCAGCCCTTTTGCGAGTATTTACACCATGGAAACAAGCAAATGCTACGAATCAGGTCCCCTCCTATCCCCCACCCCCAGCCGGTTGTTAACACATCTACCAGAACACCACTGGCCATAAAATCATACGATAACAACTCAGGACTCAAGGTATAAGGGAACGAAACAGGATTAAATGAATAAAATTCTTCAGTCAGGAGACCGCCTGTCCCACATTCATTCAACTGCGAAAAGCAAGCATCCTGGGCTTCCCTGAATACTTTTATCTTCCCCTGAGTGGTTCCAGGTATCCACCTTTATCAGGTCTAGAAATGGCCCCAGGGCCCTGGAAGACAGAACAGGGAAATTCCTAAATCGACCACCGCAAATTATTGCACACCGCTCACAAAGTCTAATTTTCATGGAAATGCAAGGTTTTAAAATTCATAATATTAAAAGAAAGTCTATGCTGCTGCAAATTGTACCCTTCCCTTTTATGAACTGGGATCAATACTGGCATAGAGGGAACCTTGTGATTTCTACTGTTACCGTGTGAGAACTCTGGCATCTCCTCCAAAGCAGAGTCTAGCTGAGATGATCATAGGTCCTAGAGAAAGTCTCAGAACCAGTTTCTAAGTGGGCCATGGAGAGAAATTCCTGAAGTGCTCAGGGCCTGTTTGCCAGGGAGCCAGTGATGAGCGGAGGGGACTAAAACTGCCAAGAGCAAAGGCACAACAGCCAACATTCACCCAGACCTACTAAACTCATGCCCTCACAACTGGGACCTTCCCCCAGATACTATCTCCTCTCTTGTTGACTGATATACATCCCACAGAAATGCATTATATATTATTATTGATGGATCTGGCTTCAATAGTTGAGAGGTTTAATTAAACTATCGGTCTTACACTCAATAATTGCCTTTTTGTTCCTTCACAGGAAGGTGTGAGGATTAATTTTTATTTGACTGCTAACATTTATAAAACTCATAATCTCCTTAGAGAAATAACGAACAAAATTAAAAAAATCAATTAATAGATTCAGCTCCGCATAACACCCCCCCCCAACCAAACCAGTCCCTAGAGCCTCACCAAATTAGCCCCTCATGAGGAACTTAATTTTATTTAGCAAGTATTTATTAATTAGTATCACTTCCAGACACAATTCTAGAGGCTAAGCCCAGAGTAATGAACAAGCTGGTAAGGTCTCTGCACTCACAGAACTGTCTAATAGGGAAGAAAGAAAATTGAACAAATACATATTAGAAAGTATAATGACACAAGAAAAAAATTTGTAACTATGTATGGTGACAGATGTTAACTAGACTTATTATGCTGATCATTTCACAATATATACAAATAGAAATCATTATGTTGTACACCTGAAACTAATGTAATGTTATTTGTCAATCATACTTCAACTAAACATTTTTTAAATAAATAAAACATATACATCATTCATATAATAACAAGAATAAATAAACTTGCATTTTAAAGCCTTACATATATGGAAGAAAAAAGGCATTACGAATAATAATAGAATTACAGAATATCATGGATGCATATACGAGAAAAACCTATTCTAGTCCAGGGCTCATATAAGAGTCGTCCAAGGAAGGGGCATTTAAGCTGGGATCTAAAAGCTTAGTACAAGTTAACAAGGAAAAAAAGGGGAAAGAAAAGTAAACCAGCATAAAGGATAATTTTGAGACACGTTTTCATGAACAGACTGAAATGGCTGTTGAAAAACACTCCTAAGTCCTGCTTGGCCATGATTCAGCTGTGTGACCCTGGCTGACTCTCTTAATGGCCCTCCACTTCAGTTTTATGTGCTAAATGAGGATTTTAGATTACAGGACCTCTTCAGGCTCTTTCTCGTATTCGATTGCAAGGCATTTAACATATATTATTAGTTATGTTAATAAATAATAGATATATACATACATAGATTATTATTTAGTTAGTACAAGTAAAAACTGCTCTTTTGAACAGGCTTTGAGCAATATAGAACACAGTATTTCAAACATAGGGTGGATGTTCCAAGTAAAAATACTAGATTACAAAATCCTTTTTAACGCATAGCAGGGCTGATAGAACAAAAATGGAATTTTTCAGTGCCAGAAACAATGAGAAAGCATGAATCTACAGAGGTAAGTAAGTTGTGGAGCTGGAGTTTGAATGGAGGTAAATGTGAATCTCTGGTGGCTTAGTGCCTGAGTTTTAGCGGACTGAGGGAGAATCCTACATAAAGGTTGGAGTCCTCAAGACTGAGGGTCACATCCTTAAAGGACAAACAAAACAGAACTTCTGCCTAAATAAGTAGACATTGGAAATACATCCTGTCTTGGACTTAATCTAGGTAAAGCAAGAAAAAATAACCCCTTCCAGGTTCTAACCATTAATAAAAGCCTGTACTTACACAGTTGCAGTTTATATCCAGCCTACTTCATTGTGCAAAAACCCGCAAGCTCAAAATTTAAAGTTATTCCATGTCGGTAGTTTGCCTAGGCACCTGGTAGAAGAAATCACAAGTCATCTCTGAAGGAATGCACTTTAAACTCAAAGCTTGAAAATGTCTACTGATAAAGTTCTAAGCTAGATGAGCTCACAATCACAAATAACTAAGTCCAAGAATCAACAATGCCTGATGAGTAAGAGTTGATGGAAATTTCAAACAAGAGAATCAGAGATGCAAAGATTATAGCTACTGGCATTATAAGCAGCAGAATATAAAAATGCCTATGTATGAAATGGTAAAAGAAATTAAAAAAAGAATTAAAAGTATGTTAAGAAAAGAGAGGCTATCAAATATATATTAGGCAAATGTGAAAATGCAGCAAATAACACTTCTACAAATGGAAAGAAGTAAATGACTGAGACTTTTCCAGAACTGATAAAAGGATACAATCTCAGATTCAGGAAACTCAATAAATCTCAGTCAGGGTAAATAAAAATAAATGCCCACTTATCAATGTTATAGTTAAACTATAAAACGCTAAACAGGAAAGCAAGATCTTGAAAGCAGTAAGAAAGAAAAGAAACATTACATACAAAAGAATAAATATTAGACTAAACGTTGATTTCTCTGAAGCAATTGAAGGTCAGGAAACTATGGAATGATCGTTTTACAATCAGAGTAGCTGAGAGTTTTATGCCCCACACCCCAATTTTTATACCCAGAAAAACAGTCTAAGAACAACAGCAAAATAAAGACATATTCAGGACTATGGCTTTCAGTTGAAGGTTACGGCCAGCCTATGGGTACTCCAATGAAGGCATCTAGGGGAATAAACAGCCCAACCTCACTCTCTCCCCTTCCTTATTTTCTGAACTAATCAGAAGCCAGAGACTAAGGGAGCCCTTTTCAGTTTGAAGAAAAATAAACAAAAACCCCCAAAGCCTCCAGGGGCCCTGAGCAGGAACAAATGAGAGGTATCCAAAATAATTCTCCCAGATAGTTTTATAAATCAAGAATTACCTTGATTCCAAGCCAGATAAGAGCCATACAAGAAAGTAAATTACACATATCACTCATGAGCACAGATGCAAAAAATGCTAAACAAAATAGCAAACCAAACTCAGCAACGTATAAAACAGGCAACAGATCAAGGCAAGTCTGGATCATACTAAGAATATAAGATTGACTCAAAATTAGAAAAATGATCAACCTAATTGACCAAAATAGTAGGTTAAAATGAAAAAAACCCAAAAACTCACAAGCATAGCATTTGATAAAGTGAATGTTTGTGATAAAAAGGCTGAGTTAAAGGGAACCCTTGTACACTGTTGGTAGGAATGTAAATTGGTGCTGCCACTACAGAAGACAGTATGGAGGTTCCTTAAAAAACTAAAAGTAGAGCTACTATATGATCCAGCAATCCCACTCCTGGGCATATACCCAGAAAAAATGAAAACCATAATTCGAAAAGATACATGCGCCCCTATGCTCATAGCAGCACTATTTACAATAGCCAAGAGATGGAAACACCCAAGTGTCCATCAACAGATGACTGGCTTAAGAAGATGTGGTAAACATACAATGGACTATTACTCAGCCTTAAAAAATAATGAAATATTTCCATTTGCAGCAACATGGATGGACCTAGAAAATATTATACTTAGTGAAGTCATACAGGGAAAGATAGATACTATATGGTATTACTCATATGTGGAATCTAAAAAATAATACAACTGAATCTATATAAAAAATGGAAACAGACTCACAGACACAGAGAACAAAATTATGGTTACCAAAGCGGGGGCAAATTAGGAGTATGGAATTAACAGATACAAATATTATACATAAAACAGATAAGCAACAAGGATTTACTGTATAGCACAGGGAATTATATTCAATATCTTGTAATCACCTATAATGGAATATAATCAGAAAAAATAACTGAATCACTATGCTGTACACCTGAAACTAACACAATACTGTTAATCAACTATACTACAATTTAATAAAAGGCTTAGTCAACTAGGAATAGAGGGGTACATTCTTAATATGATAAGACAACCATGATACATCTGTAGCAAAATCATATTCAATGGAAATGTTAAAGACATTCCATTTAAAAGGAATAAGTCAAGGATGACTACTACCACAATTATTATTGAGCATTGTAAGGGAAATCCTAGTCTGTGCACTAAATTAAAAATAAAAGGTATACGGATTATAAAAAGACAAACAAAACTATCGTAACTCACATGACTGATTATCTACAAAGAAAATTCAGAAGCATCTATAAATTATAAGTAATAAGTTTTAAAAGATTGCCAAATAGAAGATAAATATATAAAATTTAAACTGCATAACTATATAGCAACAATAGAAAATGCAATTTTAGAAAAGATACTATTGAAAATAACAAAAAATAACATACCTAGCAATAAAACTAACAAAATACATGAAAGACATCCTCATGTAGAAAATTATAAGCCTCGAATGAAAGACTTTAAAGGAGAACTAAATAAATGGAGACGTGCACTATGACCATGAATAGAAAGACTCAATATCACAGAAGATGTAAAACTTCCCTGAATTTATCTATAGACTTCATAGAAGTCCAAACACCAGAAAGAAATTTTAATTTGACAATCTGATTCTAACATTTATGAGAAAAGTCAAGTAAAAGCCAAGACTGAACTGAAGAAAAAGCAGGCTGGATAATTTTCTCTTCCAGATGTTAAAGCTTATCATAGAATGATACTAATTTACAAGTGCTATTGGTAGAGATACTCAAATAGAAAAATCGATAGAAAAGAGAATCCAGAAACAGACTCTTCATATATAGAGACCTATACAGGACAGAGCATACACTGCAGATTATTGGGAAAATATGCCAGAAAACTGGTTATCCACATAGAAAAAGAAATATGGGTGTCGTATGGACTGAATGTTTGTGCCCCTCCAAAATTCATAAGTTGAAGCCCTAACCCCCAGTGTGATGGTATTTGGGTCCTCTGGGAGGTAATTAGGTTTAAATGACATCAGGACAGTGAGGCCCCCACGATGAGATTATTGTCCTTACAAGAAGAAGAAGAAGAGAGACCAGAGCTCTGTCTCTCCACCATGTGAGGACACATCAAGAAGGCAGCTACCTGCAAGCCAGGAAGAAGGCTCTTACTAGGAACTGAATCTGCTAGCACCTTGATCCTGAACTTCTCAGCCTCCAGAACTGTGAGAAATAAATTCCTGGTGTTTTAACTACCTAGTCTATATACTTGGTTATGGCGGCCCAAGCTAATACAGGAGGCCTATGTTACATTGCACAATGTAATTGGATTCTGGGTGGACTAAAATTATAATTAGGAAAGGTGGAACTTTTTTTTGTTTTGTTTTGGTTTTTTGCGGTACGTGGGCCTCTCACTGTCGTGGCCTCTCCCGTTGCGGAGCACAGGCTCCGGACGCGCAGGCTCAGCGGCCATGGCTCATGGGCCTAGCCGCTCCGCGGCACGTGGGATCTTCCCAGACTGGGGCACAAACCCACGTCCCCTGCATCGGCAGGCGGACTCTCAACCACTGCGCCACCAGGGAAGCCCCAGAACTTTTAACCTTCTAATAGAAAATACAGGAAAAATATCTTTATGACATAGGGTAAGAAAGGATTTCTTGAACAAGACAGAAAAGTGCTAAGTTACAATAGAAAATATTGATCCATTTTACTACATTAAACATAAGAACCTCTATTGATCAAAAATACCATCAAGTGAGCATAAAGACAGCTATAAATGAAGAGACTATGTTTGCAATACACATAACCAACAAAGGATTACATCTAGACTATATAAAGAACATATATCAGTCAACAGGAAAAAGAAAACTATAGGAAAAAAAAGAAAAAGTGCTGAACAAACATTTAGCAAGAAAGGAAATGTGAATGACCAATGAACATATCAAAAGATGGTTAACCTTGGTGGCCAAGAATATACAAATCATATTCCATTTTACGTGCATGCACATGCACACATATTAAACAATGCGGCAGCTGCAAGAGTTGGTGAGACTGTGGAGCATTAGTAACTGTCATACCTCACAGTGGGAGGGTCATCTTGTACAGCCACGGTGGAAAAATGAACTCGGCATTGCCTAGAAAATTTGAACACGTGTACTTTTCCTCTATCAGGGCTACACCCTAGAGAAATTAATGCATCTGTGAACCTGGAGATGTGCATAAAAATGTTCTCTGCAGTATTATTCAGAATCATAAAAAACTAATCACAACCCAATATCATCAGTACAAGAGAGCTAATTTGTGTATATAACACAATGGAATTTTATACAGTAATGAAAATACATGAACCAGAGCTCCACTCATCTCTATTGCTAAATGTCAAAATCAACGTGGACTGAAAAAAAAAAGTCAAAGAAGAGCTATGAAAAGCAGAAACAGACAAAACTGAACAATACATTGTCTTACAAATAAAATTCAGGATAGTGGTTTCCTCTTGGCAGGAATGGGCTGAGAGAATGTGACAGGGGAGGACAACCCAGGGGTCATCAGCAAAGTACTTGGTGGTAGTCTGCTCTTCAGCTGAGGGATGGGTCGTGACTACTCTTTTAATTTCCCTCATTAGTCTGTACGTGTGTAGCATATACACTGTGTGACATATATGCTATATTATAAAAGTGAAACCTTGGTAAATCTCAGACTTTCATTCTCAGTCTCTGTACAAAGTCACATGCAAAAAAGCACAAACAGCCCCAAATAGCAATTTTTAAATGGAATTTTTTTTAATGGCAGATTATGAAACAACATGTAATTCCATTCCCAGGACCTCCTTTCTCCTGCTAGCCATCCAAAGGCTTAGATCAATGCTCAGAATATTTATTGTTTGCCTGAGGAAACAACTGAGCATTTCGAGGCTTTTAGCCTTATTGGTTTTCCTCCTTGGAAAATAATTTCACATTCTCCTCAACTCTGTGGAAATCCAGGATTCTCCGTCACTGGATGGAAAACTCAAAGTCACAGGAGAGTGCTACAATGGCAGTGATCTCAGGGCCAACAGGTCTCTGCAGGCTGTCGTTCTATATTCTCATCCCACGGGAAACAGCTCTAAGAGACCTGCTCACCAGGGATCAGCCCTATCCAGATTTTTATCAGCCACTGTGCACTCAGTGTTACTCTTTCCACAAAGTCTTCAGAAGGCAACTCACAGCAGGATCCCTGCTGAGATTTCTGATGACCACTCCAGCTATTATTTTACGGAATCCATTAGTCAAAAAATATAAAATGATGTCACGCACTAGATGATCTGACCAACCTCTCTCTACCGACACTCATCACTGTTGGCCAGCAGTATCTCAGGGGACTTGGTAAGTGAGACAGTTCATTCTTGAGCCATTCATCCCTTAATATCAGCAGTCTGCCCATTTTGTTTCTTTAAAGCTTCTAAAGCTGCCTTCTGATTCTGGCGATTGGGATTTGGGATACAATCCTTGCCACCCACAGCATCCACTTTTGGGTTTACAGATATCACCACCTTTTAAGTTTGAAGAGATCTGTTCCTTCCCCAACCTCCCATATCACCTTAGTTTCACCATCTGATGTTCTCTGCGCCTTTTCCAGTTCCTTCTTTTCTTTCCTCGTCATTATGATAAAGGCCAGCAAAACTCCACGTTCCACTTTGCTTATTTGAGTAGCAGGACAAAGCTGGCACTGGTAATCTCATAGGATGTGAAGGCAAGGTGTCCCTTGGAATGTGAGTCCCCAGTTCACAAAAGTGGCTGAGATGAGAGAGTATCAGTGTGGGTATTTGGTCACTGGGAAGAGATTTTGTGTGTTTTCCTCCTGAGCAGAGTGCGAGTCTTTCACTGAATGGGCTCCAAACTCAAGCTAGATCATCACCCGAGCGGAGCAAGGGTGATGGTGCTTGCTGGCTTGGATGCCAGGACAGAGAAAGAGAACGATATCGCCTGCAGAGGATGAGCTCACAAAGCTGCCTGAGCCAATCTGGACAGGGAAACGAAACAAGTGGCCTTAAAATATCAGAGTCCCCTAAGATAGTCCAATTTTCCTTTCTATTTCAGGAGCATCAATACACCTCTGCAGACAGTGAAAAGGATGCAAATGGAGTAAGAACATCACTGCTGCAATATGATGTTTAAATGTAAACATGGGTATATGGCAACACTTCTGCCCTCTCTCCTGAGCTCTAAATAGGATGTGACCTTGTATAGATTAGCTTTGCCAATATCTGTAGATCTTTTCAGACGGACCTCCTTGTAACTTTGATTCTGTATTTAAAACTATGGTGCCAACTCTTCCCAATCATTCTCACGTCTGGGATTAAAGCTGAAGATCTGATCGTGGGAAATGCTGCTGAGCTGACCTGAGAACATGGCAAGAGCTTAATGCTCTCAGCGAGTAAGGCAACGGTCTCTCAGCTGCAGATAACAGTTAACAGGATGCCAGGATCCATTTAGCACAAACAACCTAAGAAAGCTCTAAAGAAAATGAGGTAAGGAGGACAGATAATATCTAATGCCTATTAGGGAACTGCTTAGAATTAGAAAGTAGAAAAGGGAGAATGTTATTAATATTGCCTCCATGAGTAATTCTCGGAAACTGCAAAATGAATATTGTGAAAGACTTGTTTCTGGAAAGGTACAAGGAGGTTTGAAGCGACAGCTCTAAGTACATTGAGATAAATTTTATACTCTGCCACCCCCAAAATAAAATAAAATAAGGTGTAAGTAATCTGTTTGCATGCTGACCGAGAAGCGTCCTTCCCCCAACCAAAATGAAGAAATGTTAGACTTACATTGGTGACATATTCGATGTCCTTCCAAAGGATGCACTCCCTGGGGAAATCAGCCAAGTCTAAGAAGTGATCCACCACCACTTGGCCGATTAAGTCATGGCGAGAGAACCTGTCAAAGTCATAGACAGAGAAGTGAAGCTTCCGAGCTACAAGGTCATTGTAGGGAACCGGAAACAAAAACACTTCATCAAACACAGGGTTCAGGGTCTTTCTGTGAACTTTAGTCTGGTGTTTTGTTTTCCGATCGGGAAGCAAATAGATCTTGACATAAGGATCTGAAGTCCCAGAAAAGTCCTTGGCGGGCAAATTGACAGCTTTGTGAATCTTCACTATGAGTTGCTCTAAGTCACAGTCATATTTTAAAATGAAGTTCAGCTTCCCACAGGCTTTGCTGTTACTCCTCTTCCCATCCTCATTATCCAATGACCTCTGCTTATATAACTCCGGTTTAATTCGACCAATTCCAGTCAACTGTTCCTGTTTTTGAAGCTGTTGGATATTGAAGTCTGGGTTTGACAGGTTGAGTTGTCTTCGGATTGAATTATGCCTTGAGTGAAGAGCAAGAGAGAACAAAGTTATAACCTCATTAGCTCCAGGTCTTTCAGAAACTTGTGCCTGGGATGTAGGTAGACTGATGAACACACTGTTAAGAGCTGAGACCTGTGGGCTTTTTTTTTTTTTTTTTGGCCTATATTCAAAATGCTCATCAATGCAAGTAAGCTGCTTCCCAAGGCTTGAAGCTCAAAACTGAGGCCTGGCATCAGGAGATGAACTTACTTACACGTGACCTCGGAGCTTTAAAGGTTTAATGCACTTTCTAAACTGTCTAATATGCCATTAAAGAAGCTTATCCAGATGGTGGGAGGTAAAGATTTGTACAAACTGGTTTAAAAAATAAAATGATTCCCCTTGATATACAGTATCATCCTGAAGCTGAAATAGCTAGGTGTTATCTGAAAAAGAATGGACCTTCCTCTAAATTACACAGAATTTCCTGTCACTGGCTTTTAGCCTACTAAGGCTGCATATTCTTACTGGGTCAAATCAAATCATTTCATTATGAGAACACAGTCTTTGCTCTTCTGGAAATGTACGTCACAGGATGTGTCTGCTTGTAGGGGACTCTGTTGACTCTGACAGGTGCGAGTGCCAGCTCCGTGGCTGTGCTACTGCTGAACCACGTGAGTGATGAGTGATGAGAAGGAAGGGTTGTATTTCTTTAACAAACACTGAGGGTATAAAAGTTAAAGGTAAGCTCCTATAAATGTATATAGGGATTCAGTTAGAGAAGGCTGGAAACTGATATTTGCAAATTAAATATTTGCTATCCGAATCTACTCTTCACCCTATAAACTTATTGGTTTGGGTTAAAAGTTTCCCTGAAATTCTCTTTGCCTTACCTTGTGTGGGTCCTCACAAACTGGGAGAAGTCGTCATTACATACAAAGTTGTCTTGAAGGTTATTTTTGTTTGTTTTTAGCTCAGAGTTCAGAGCCATTATATTGTATTTTGTGCAGCCTCTCAATAACCTTAATTAAAATAGCCTCTCTCCACCAGAAGGTGAAAGGGAACAGTCAAGCTGTCTCTGAGGGGTTGGCAAATAGTTGAAGAGGCAGAGTAAAGATCAGAGTTTGTCTTCTTTTCCTTTCTTAAGACTACTTTATGAAATAAAGACATAAAAATGGGATTAATAGGCCCCGAAACGTGTTTGAAATTATTCTCCCTTGTCATACAGATGCTGTGATGCCAAACATTCCTCTTCGTCCTAAAATACCCCCCTGACTACTCATCACCCACATGGTACAACAAGAGCACAAGCACAGGGCTGTCACTTGAACCTGTCACAGCCAACACAGTCCACACCCAGACACACACATTCCCACATGTGCGAAAACTGTGTGGTGTGAATGTTTCTCTTGTGGGATTTAAATTTCTTACAGAGAAACCCACCATCTTAAGTTTTCTCTGGATCTTCTGATTTTTCAGGGGGGAGGAAGAGACTCAGGGGAAGGCTGTTAGGCACCTACAACTGGTTCTCTGTACTAGTACAGCCAGGTCCGTCCCCTGCCTAGATGTTGAACCTCTGTAGTGCTAGAATAGAGCTTTAATCCTGCTCTATTGGGATCTCTGGGCAGAAAGGTCTGGCAGGGAGCAGCAAGCATCCAGCCATATGCAGAGGCCATAAGTGGCTGGTACCAGCTCCAGCTTCCTCTGCCGTTGATTTTTCTCTCCAGGCTGGATTCAAACAAGGGCCCTACTTGAGCCTGGAGTCAGTTCCCACCTACAATGGGCCATTCTGAGTGCTATCTAGTTAGTCAGGGGTGCAATTTAAATACTAAAAGTACACCTTCAAAACCAACTAGGGGTCTGGAAGCCAACTACCTCCGCTGGATCTTAAGAAAGAGGACATTACTGCAATTCAACAAATTTGAATGTGTGAAGCAAGGGGTCAGGTAGGGTGGAAGAGACAGAGGGGCAAAGCCTAGTCACTGCTTTCAAGGAAGTGCCTTGCCAGGAGTAGACAGTCATACACTGACTATAAATCAGGGCAGAGGGGGATAAGAGCTGACCGGAGGTTAGGGAGAGGGAGAGAGGAAGGCCTCTGGCTAGGGAAACTGTCAGGGATGAGACAGCACTTGAGCCAAGCCTACCTACTTAACCTGGCCTCAGCCTCCCAGCTGATGCTCTACCTCAACAGGGAAATTAACTAAGTTTTCCTCTTGGCTCCCAGCTCTCCAGCAGGATGGGACCTTCAGCTCTTCTGTCCCAGCAGCTTTCACCTCATACATGCCCATATCTTCCATTCCAGGCGCTATTAAGAACCAGAGCTCAGAACCTCCAGCATCCCTCCCATCGCTGGATTTCCCCTGCAACCATGGACAAGTGTATACTCTTCTACCCTCTCTCATCTCAGGGACCCCATCTCAGAGGGGAAACTTGGCCTATCCCTTCCCTGGTTTGGGGCACCAGTGTTTACAAGGCTTCAGGGGGTCCAAAGACAAGAAAGACAGAAGGACATTGTGACTTCAGAACCATGACGGGTTTCTTTACAAAGTTCGAGTCACGACAGGGAAATCTGGAAACAGGAGAAACAGGCCTTCTTGGAATCTTCCCTTGTGATGGAGAGGAGAGGGCTGGGTTGTTCTGAACCACCAACAGACAGAAGAAGTGGGAGTAGCAGATAGACACAGTTAACTGACTACAAGGGCAGGAGGAAATGGGAATCTGAGGCTTTCTTGGTTCTGGGATTCGGAGGCCTTTAGAGTGAGTGAGATAACGGAGATGCAGACATCAGGCCTTGGACGGTGGAGGTGTGGGGTTAAGTGCAGCTGGATACACTGAAGCATGTCCTGCTCCCACCCTCCCCCAAGTTAAAAAAGGCATGAAACCTTGGTGTCATCGTCAAATACTTTATCCCGTTACTAAAATGAGCCTATGTCCACCAACACTTTCTCTAAAGTAGCTCACATCTCATGCCTCTTTGCGTTCCCACTGCTTCCAGTTGAGTTCAGGCCCTCACCATCACAGGTCTGAACTGGAGCCCTATATCCAGTCTTCACCCCATCCCACGCATCTTATACACTCTCGCCAGATTAATCTTCTAAAGAACAATCAGCACTTTAATATGTGTAACTGGTGCTCTTTCGTGTATCTCCCCTTTCAAGGCCAGGGCTATATCCTTTCTCCCTCTTTACTACCAGCACATAACACAGAACTTTGCACACAGCAGATGTTTAATACGTGTGTCTACAGTAAATATACAAATGCCATGGACATAATAGTTTCTGATCATTAAAGCTCAGTAGAGAAAATACACATTTACACCTGGTTTCAGGGTCTCATGGAAGCTGAGAGAGGTCTAGGCAACTTCCATTTTTGAAGCTGTCAGTTCATTAAAATCTGAAGAAATAACTAAAAGAGTAATTCAAAAAATTATGTTTTAAATGTTTACATCTAACCAATGCTCTCAACACATAAAAATATATAGCTTAATAAAACTGTGCTTCTCCTAGAGTAATTGCAGCACTTAATCCTAGCGGGCCACTTACTGGAGTTGCGGCCAGTAATGGGACTCAAATTTAGAAGACTCAAATTGTCTTCTTCTTTCAATTCTCTCAGAGTATTTCTGCGACTCTAAGGATTGTTTAATTCAGAGACAAGCTCAAAAGTCTAAATGTAAGGCTCTGAGGAATGTGAGAGCTGGGACAAGTGACCTTCCATCGGCTTCACACCATTACACGCTCTACTCAGTTTATACTTTTGCGCTTTGCCATTTTTGTCAGCAGAACATGAGGAAAGTGGCCTGATATTGATGAATGTACTCTTCAGTCATTCATGAAAAATTCCACTATGTGCCAGAGGCTGCACTAGGGGTTAGATATACAGGGAGAAGCAGAGCAGATATGGTCTTTGAACTCACAGAACTCATAGTCTAGAGCGGGGTATAGGCAATAAACAAACAATCTAGAGTTAGAAATAGACTTTAATCCTGTGAAGAAGTGAAAACTTGTGGGAAAATAAAGAGTGGGAGGGAGTGGAGGAAAGAACACATACTTCAGATAGGGTGGTGAGGGAGACCTTTCTGAGGAGGTGACACTTTAGCAGGGACATTAAGGCTGCAAAGGAGCCTGGCATGGCAAAGGAAAAGGAAAAGCATTTCAGGCTGAGGGAATAGCATGTGTGAAGGTACCAAGGCAGGAAAAGTCAGGGATACTGAAGGAACCAAGAGAGAAGCTAGTGTAGATGGAATGTGATGAGCTTTTCCGCATAAGGCCTCTTAACTGAGTCCATGTTAACAGGGTCCTCTGGGTTTGTGCCACATGGTGGCCTGGCTGGGAGGTGAGGCCGATAGCTGACAGAAGCAGACTGTGGCAGTATTACACAGGCCTTAACAGACCTGATAAGGAGTTTGTGGTGTGGAAATTGAAATTTTTATAAAGCTAAAGTATTTTAAAGGAAATGTGAGAAGACTTAAAAAAAAAAAAAAACAGATTGAACTTTCATTTTGGGACATGAATCAGGAAATGGATTAGATGGCCTTTCAAGGTTCCTTCTATTTTGAGGATCCAGGGATTTTCATGTATTTGGAGTCCTCTCATATATTTGGAGACCTCTAAAATGTTCTGGTATTGAAAAGTTCTAAAAAAAAAAAAAAAATTCCACATTCCCAGGATATTAGGTCATTATACAAAAGGGATTTCATCCAAATTGAAAGGAATTAACAGGAATTTTGGAGGGTTCTAATAGTAACTGAGCTAACCAGAAACAGAATGCAAACATGCTTGATCTTGGAAGAACAAAAGAAAGTCATCCTGACCAGAAACATTCTTAGAAGATGGAGCAAAGCTCATCTTTAGGACATTCCAAAAGGCAGTGGTGGGAGCCACACATATCCAAGCTGAAGAGGCCAGATGACAGTGGGACTTCCGATGCAAACGCCACGGCTGAAGCTGTGCCAATCGCCATGACAGTGGGGAGGCCTTCACTGGGAGTCTAAGCTTTGTATGCTCTGGGCTGAGCAGGTGCCCAGGGAACTTTGGGACAAGTGATAACAGCTGCAGGAGGGAAGCAGTAAGAAAGAAAGTGACAGCAGTGAGAAAGTGAAGATCATAATGAGAAAGAAGGGAATAGAAATAATAACTAGCAGAGCAGACTGTTTAGAGCCATCTCAGCAAAGAGTACCCTCCCTTTCCCCAAATATGGTATGAAAAATGCTACTTAAAAAAGAATGTTAAAAATGTTCTGGAGCATCAAGGAAATTTCATTCATTTTACCCACTCTGTCAGTAAAAAGGCTTTGTGTGTGTGTGTGTGTGTGTGTGTTTATAGCACCACCCTAAAGAATTAGAAGACCACACCCTGCTTATTATGGAAAGACCATGAGTCAAAGACGTGTATTTCCAGACATAACCCATAAAACTAGGTCAGCAGTAATTTAGATAAGAATGTCTGAAATGCGAAATGATGCAAATTATCAGTATTAGGTCAAATGCAGCTGGAGAGAGTTTAGTTTTCTTATGGTAGTCAAATATTACCAAACTTGGTTTTGGCCATCAGAAGAGAAAATTTAATTGCACGACTCCAAAACTAGAATAAGTCTAAATGTAAAATGCATTTTACAGGGATAATTCCTTCCCTCTCTCATTTTAGTTTTCTTTTTCCTTCTACCCAGTTTCTACAAATCAGTGGTGAAGATAGCTACAGTTTTTAGCTTTATATGAAATCTATTTTTTGATACGCAGGTTACTTATACATTTTCCTAGGATAAACGTTGTAATAATTATAGTGATATGATTGTCATCAATTCATTAGAATTATGGCAGAGTCCTCAGACCTATAATCTAACAAGAACACAGTACTATCACTCTGTCTTGATGGAACCCAGATCAGAAAAATGAACATGCAGAGTCAAACCAGATAGGAGACGATTTCAATGGAGACCCCATCTGAAGGCCCTCCTTACTGAAGTACTGAAAGGATTTTATCGTGAGTTTGCACCACTGCACAAACTCCACGGCAGCATCAGACAGAGCTCCAGTTATATTTAAGTCTTAAATCTGAAGAGAAATCCTGATGATAAAATCTGAGGATTTCTTCTAAATCAAATGGCAAACAACCATCCATTTCCTCACGGAGGAATATTTTAGGTAAAGCTCTCTAATTCAGAATTGGAAATGATGCTAAAATAGCTTTCTGAAAAAATTAAATTATAAACTGTCATATTCCATCCTACTTAATGTGAATGAGCAGAGCCTCTAGGATAAACTTGATTAACATAAAAAAGGGTAAAATCTTATTTCTGTTTCTAGAGAACAAATAAAAAAGATGTAAAAAAAAAAAAAAAAAAACCCCAAACTGTGCTTGTACTTTCCAAATAACAGCATATGCTGTTCCCCCAGCTATCACTCAAGCAAATATTTTCATTTTAAAGAAAGCTGCCTTCTGGGTCTCTTTTCCTGAGGTCTCTTATTGAGAGTGAAGTTTTATATACAGTGATTCCCAACTGGCTGCTTAGCCTCAAAGCCACCTGTATGCATCTGAGTCTTGGGAGAGGCAGGTCTCGATGATGATGATGATGATGATGATGATAGCAGCACTGAAAACAAAATGGCAGCTCAGGGTGTGGAGCAGGTGCTAGATGCAGGCCTGGGCAAAGCACATGTGATGCACATGGTACCACCTCATTCTCAAAACCACCTATCACCGTTCCCCTCTCACAAGACGAAACAGAAACAGACGAAGGCTAAATAACGTGTCCAATATCATACTTGTAGGTAAAGCTAGTTCATTGGACCCCAGAGTCCTTGCTTTTTAATCACCGCACTGTATTATTTCTCTACTGCGCGAGAGCACAGAGCACCCAGCCCATGGAAAGACAGTGACAATGGGCCTGGGTACGCTGGAGACCTTGCAAAGCCTGGAGGTGGACGAAGACCCCCAGCCACTGTGTGGACTCTACGGAGAGCCTGTGTGTGACCGCTAGGCTAGGTCAGAGGCACGGAGAATCAACTCCATAGCACTACGAGAGCAGCACGGAAGAGTGGGTAAAAACTTGGGCTCTGGTGTTGTTTGAACCGGGGTTCAAACCCTGACCTGGGTGCTTACCAATATATGACTTTGTTTCTTAATCTCCCTGACTTAAGTTTCTTCTTCTGTGAGACGAAAACGATAATAAGATCCATCTCACGCAAAGTTGTGAGGGATAATAAAATAATACACATGAAGCGCTTAGACAGTCCTTGACATGGTAAGCCTTAGCAATGCTAACTATTGCTGTTATGAGCTAAGTACAGACTAAGCAGCGCTCAGGAACCTCACAGGAATATAGGAAGCATCAAGCTTTCCCATATTCATGTCTCTGATACCTAACGGACACGTGACAGGTTACAGGCTCCTCGGCTAGTCAATGCTACTGCTGCCAAGAGAAGGGAACAGGGTGGTGCTCGCCCTGCATCCAGAAAGGAAGGGGGCATTACTGACCGAGCTGATGAGGTTGTTGGCTCTGTGACTTGGCGCTGTACGCGGACGCCATGGGCACAGTTCTCCCGGTCCCCTGTCTGGGTCGAGAGGGGAATGTCAGGGGAGGTGTGGCTGATCTTCATGGAGGAGTCTGGACAAGGGGTGGGAGGGTCTAGGAAGCCCTCGCTGTTCTCCTGCTCGTTGGTCTCTGTGTCCATGTAGTTAAGAGGCTCCTGGTTGTTGTCTTTGCTACCAGAGAACAGGCCTCGTTCTCGCCACGGAACCCAGCAGAGTTTCCAAGACACGAAGAGAGACACGCCAAAGAGGGCGAGGCCACAGGCGGTGACCACAAGGGTCAGCAGGCTCACTGAGATATCTGCAAAGAAGCAAAGATCAAAGGTCAGTGGGATTGCTCCTCCCGTGCCCACCCACTGCACGGTGCGGGCAGAAAGACCCTCTCACCCACGCATCCGTCAGGAGTGATGGCAGAAGGCCAGGCTGGGCGTGCTGCTGGGCCTCCCGACTCTGAGGCAGGGGCAGTGAGGACGCAGGGGCAACGAGGACGCAGGGGCAATGAGGACGCAGGGGCAGTGAGGACTCGGGTACGAGCGCAGAGGATGGAACACGCAGCCATGTTTAGAAACAAACAGCCTGCAATAGCAAGAGACAGGGTGCGTTCAGGGGACCAGGAATGCCCTGCAAGTCAACTGAGACCCGGGCCCTCGGCAATGCAAATCATTGATATTCCGGGAGCAGGATAGCTTCAACTGTGCTTAAAAATTCCTCTGTCATATGGGGACATATGTATATGTATAACTGATTCACTTTGTTATAAAGCAGAAACTAACACACCATTCTAAAGCAATTATACCCCAATAAAGATGTTAAAAAAATTCCTCTGTCATCTCAGAGAGCAGTATAATATAAATTTGGGAATTGTTTAAGTAACATATTTTTTTTTTGCGATACGCGGGCCTCTCACTGTTGTGGCCTCTTCCATTGCGGAGCACAGGCTCCGGACGCGCAGGCTCAGCGGCCACGGCTCACGGGCCCAGGCGCTCCGCGGCATGTGGGATCTTCCCGGACCGGGGCACGAACCCACGTCCCCCGCATCGGCAGGTGGACTCCCAACCAATGCGCCACCAGGGAAGCCCAAGTAACATCTTTTTAAAACAAGAGAAATCAGAGTGCTTTTCCCCCCCTCTTTTTGATAGGAACTTTCAACGGTCTAAGCAAAATGAAGCTCAAGTCCTCCCAAACCCTCAAGAATACCCACCACCTGGTGGTCAGGTGCCCAGGACCCGGGGACGATGGTCATAGTTTGGGTTTCCCCAGTAGCAGAACTGAGACAAGTATTCAAGGGCAAGAGGTTTATTTAGAAGGTGAAGAAAACTCATGTAGGGAAGTAGGGAAGTGATCCAGGTAGGAGAGTAGGGAAGTGATCCAGGGGAGTAAGAAAGCAGCCAGTAAGGGGGGCTTTATCAAGCCAGTTACCACAGTGGGAGGCCAGAGGTTAAGCTGCTAGGGAGGTTCCACACGCTAGAGACCAGGGGACTGGGTTATTTATAACATCAACCCCTTCAGCCATTGATTTGAGGGCAGCTCTCAAGGGGCATTTCTAACCTGCAGCATGGGTGGCAAAGTAAGTTTCTGTGGCCAGAAAATTCCCACATTTCAAATAAATGCAGGGCTGGCCTTGGAGGTCAGCAGGCACGTGCTCAAGTGTTAACGGAGTGGGGTTTTGGTGGGGGCAACAACATCTGCTGTGTGGACCGCAGCCCCATGGCCTCAGCTAGGGTCCAAGGCAGCGCAGTGTCCGGTGGCTGTGCACCCAACTCTCAGAACAAAGCCCAACCCTCTTGAGGCTTCCACCACCCTACAGTAGAGCCAGGGAAGCTGAGGCATCGACCTGAACTCATTCCTGGCACTGTGGTGCTACAAACTCCTCCCTTTAAAGGACACCCCTAACTGCCCTTGCTGGGCTCCATTACATCCTAGAGCCCCAAGGATTCTCCCCAGGTTCTGCCTTTACTGTCCATCATTAATACTTGTATTACTTCAGCCAAAGTTTTCTGGCTGTCCATTCCATGCCAGGGACTGTGCCAGGCTTTGGAGACACGATGGAGAACGTGATAGACACACTCCTACCTTCACAGACTCATATTCTAGTGAAGGAGAAAATTAGGACTCAGGTACTTAATAGCCACAATTTCAACGATCCACAGCACACGACAATCCATGACATGAGGCAGGTTGCGTCTCTGCTGAGGCATATGCACGTGAACCCGTCCCGCAAGTCCCTTACCTACGGAGTCAAGCTGACCCCCTACTGTCCGTGTGCTTTTCAACATGACTCTGAAGGTACTTGACCATTCTTATGACATGATAAAACAATTTCTTCATGAGAAATTGCTCTTGACAGAAAGCCAGCTGCCAGGGCTGCTGATGGAGCTACCGTATCTCCTCTATGCCTCCCAATCTATCTTTGCCCTTGTGGCGAAACAATATTATGTTTCTGTTTGGAAACATGGGGGTTCCAGCTTCAGCATGGGTAACTGAGCTCAAAATCTTTGCTTATCTCATTTCTCTCCTTAAGTATCACTGAAATGGGATATGCAAGCTATGTGACTATGGAAAGCAAGTCCAGGTACCTTCTATCCATCGGTGAACGAGTAATGCGGAGGAGTTTCTGGGATTGTTTTAAAGGAAAAGCCGATCAGGGCTGAACACTTAACACAGGCAAATGAAGGAACACTGAGGGAAAAATAGAAATTAACAATCTCAAGTGCAGAGCAAAAAGGGCAGGGATGGGGGACAAGGAACAGAGTCAGTGGGGGCAAAGTACAGGGCCCCAGAAATCACACCTCATGGAGCCCCAACTTGAGGGGGAGGAGAGCACGGTTTGGCCACAGGCTCCACGTGGTTCTGAGAGCTCACAGAGCAGGATGGAAAATTTGTTGGTGAAAACTTCCATGACAGGCGGTAGTACTGGGGGCACAGGGAAGCAGGAGGCCCCTCCCAGTTAATCAGGCTGCCACAGCAAACATCGGCCCCCACCTCCTCCAACGAGAGCGCCACAACACAGCGAAACCCCTTAATACGTTCCGTAATCCAAACAGAGGCAAAACCCCCTCCCTACATCCTGTTAATCACTTCAGCACTGTCCTGACACAGACACCACTAGGAGAATAGCATAGGCTGGAGGAGGCATACAGCAGAAGGCAGTAAGGTTCAGGAGTGTGATGCGATAATTACATATTATTATTTACCAAATATTCACTCTTCCACACCACAGTGCCCCCTCCAAGGAAGAAGCATAAATCCAAACCCCCTGGCGTTGGTCTTGGCCACGTGACTTGCTCTGGTCAATGAAATATGAGTAGATGTGGCCCACGCCACCTTGGACCAGAGGCCTCTTGGGCTCCCACCTTCTGCTGTGAGAAGAAGAGGTCTTAAATAGGGCTGATATTTCAGCCTGGGTGCCATAAAGGAAGACTTGTGGCACAGGCCCAAAGTCCAGAATGAGGAGCACACTTAAACCTGACACACGGACTGGGGCAGGGCAGAAACTGATCCACAGATCCATGAGCAAAACGTAAATAGTTGATGTTTTATTTAAGTCACTAGGGTCTCAAAGGCGGTTGTCACCATGGCAAAAAGCTGACTAATGAACATGACCATAAAATCTATTGTCCAAGACTAAGATACTTTTAAGAGGGAAAAGAGGCGGTATCAACAATCACATCAACAAGAGACTTCACCCAGGACTGTCCAGGACTACGGGCACCCTGCGTTTAGAATCCCACCTGAGCTGTGGACTCATCAGCTTGGTATAACATGGCCTCTCAGGGTTTACTTGGCGTTGGCAACATGCTAAAAATAAGGTAAATCCTGGCCCACTTCTGCTAGTAACCGTAGGGCCCTGACCCAGCTCAAGAACGATTCCAGCTTGTTCGCTGACTCCCAGCTCACACACCCAAAAAACGCCTTGCTCCCAAGTCCAGTCATGGGGGATCCATGAGAGCAGGGGTCTGGTCTGAGCAGGCATTCAGTGTACATCTGATGCAGCCCACCAGAGGGCCCTGTGACCGCTTCTGTGTTTACTGTGAGTTAAGGCTGTGGCCTGTAAACTCCAGGAGCCGCTAGTCACATTCATAGTCATGATAAATGTTTGTACATAGAGTTACTACAGAAAATGTCTGGCAAATAGCAAGAAGGCCTTTTCCTCATTCACACAAAGGGGCCGTGTAGGTGAGCAGGGGGCCAGGGAGCACCTGCCAGGAGAAACCAACAGCGACCCACACAGCCACACCAACCACTAAGCGTAACAGTCGGAACTTCTGCTTGCAAACAGCTCAGGGTGCCCTCTACACACTCTATTTGTACTTTTCTCTTTTTTCAGAAAGAATTACTGGAAAGTGGCTTCAGAGTCACTAAGGCCACACATACCAGCCACCTCAGACCCACAGCCTCAGGAAAGGGAGTGGGAGAATCCACTGAGAATCACAAAATAGCTTTATTTAGAAAAGGAGTTCTTGCTTAAGTTAGGTGGTAGGTACACGGCCAATTGTTTTATCATTGATCTTTAAACTACACGTATGCTATACATATATATATGTGTGTGTATATTCTTTGGCATTTATGTATATTTTATAATAAAAATGGAAAAAACCCCAGCACATAGCGACATCAAAAAGTTATTATTCTAACTTTTTTCTGAAGAATAGAAAAGTGTAATTGGTCCTTCTGTCAAAGAGGCAAGAGAATAACCAGCTGGTGATTCGGGGATGAAAGGAGGCAAATGGTAACCCAGTTGTGATCCAGATTCCCAGAGGGGTTGCTGCTTGGGGGTGACAGTGCGTGAAACCGTACCCAGAGCTGCCATGGAGAACATCCCTCCAGGGAAGATGCGGAGTGGGGTGCCTGATCGTCAGAACGCTTTTCTGCTGGCTACTAGCCCTCACCACAGGACATGAGGTACTGCAGCACTATCCCTGGACACCAGACACAAGACACCATGACACCCCTAGACCCAGCAGACACCCAGCTGGACACCTATGATTCCAAGGGGTCCCTGCAAGCCTGAAGGCTTGCTCTGGAATGACCAATATTACTGCCCAAGGAGCACAAAGCTTGAGCGCCTACACTGCATATGGACAGAGGGACAGTAGTTGCCCCGCTGAACTGTGAAGCAACAGGAGGAGTTTATAAACTGATGACGACAAAATCATAGGACAAATGGGCCAAATCAGCAACTTGAAAGAGGCTAACCAATCAAGCTGAGTCATCAGAACAAATGGCACGTGACATAAGTTAATGCGAGAGGCAAATTAATGCCTATACTCAGTGAGACGTTTAAAATAGTGGCTAAGAGGGAGAAGCGTGGTTGCAGCAGTACCCAGAATCCGACATGCCTGAGGTCTCATCTGGTCTAACTAAGAAAAGGAGACTGTAGCCCTAGAATTCCACAGCCAGCCACATTATCACAAGAAGAAAGGAACGGCATTTTCAGCCATCAGTGACTCAGAAAATGTATCATTCACCTACCCTTTCCAGCAATACAAGCTACGGAAATTCTCCAAATAAATAAAAATTTATGTCGGAATAGAGAACCCAAGAAGGGAAGGGCTTTCTAGATAAGATACGTACTTACATACTATGTATCACAAGAATTAGTGATAAGCAAAGAAGATAGTAAAAAGTGTATTAAATCTGAATAATTGCTGGTTTTGAGGTTATGACGTTTAATGAAACTGTTAAGGAAAGCAACGCTTAAAAGAGCAAAGGAATGGTAACTATACACATAAATTCCAACAATTTCAACAGAACGTGGGAGATGGAAAAAGGAAGGAAGTAAAAACAAATTAAATGGCCTACATTGTGAGCAGGGAGAGATGACAGATACTTCAACTCGATGTTGATAAGGAAATATAGGTGCAAATATGTATATAAAATATTTAAGGGAGACTGTGGTTCATAATGATGTATATGCATATATATTTATCCATATATATCCTCTCTTTCCTGACACCCTGCCCCCATTAAATAATATGAAACAAATAAAAAGTATAAACAATCACAAAGAAAATAGCATGGGATGATCAGCAAACAAGGTTTTAAATTTTTTTTTCTGAAAGACAGTATGTGGATGGAGCTGTGGTAGAGGATGCCACAGGCCTCCCCCCGTCCCCCGCAAAATGCAGAGGGAGATACACCTGAGGGGCAGGCAACCCGGCCCACTAAACTCATACAGGCTCAGGACACAGACATTTCCAATGTCGTAGCAGCGAAGACTAAGACGTTGAGCTGAAAACGAGGGCAGTGACTGAAAATCTTCACCAAATACTGTCCAGTCTGGCTAGGGAGAAACCAAGGCAACTAGTATGAGAACCAGTGCCCAGGAGTAGAATCCTCCATATTCTTGAAAAAAATGGAATCCCTTATAATCCCCTTTAAGTAAACACTCCCTCATAGATACACAGCCTCATGGTCAGCTTTCCTACCGCCTCATTATTAAATATGACTAAATTGCAAAGAATCACCAGCCGTACGGAGAAATCTTACAGCGACATTAACATATAGAAGCAAAAAAAATGTTCCCAGAGGAAACAGAGAGAACTCAGGAAGGAAACAGGAACTCTTAAAACATTTCATTCACAGGAAGTTTCCACAATGTATTTCCATAAAATAAGGGTGGATGACTAGTAAATGGAATGGAGAATAAAATAAGACAAGTTTCGTAGGGACAAAATCGCATGACTGCTAAAACAAATAGAAAATTCAAAAGAGGGTAAAGTCAGGGAACATGTACCTGAATAGGAACCAAAGATTCAGGAAACTTAGGCAAAACAAATATGTGCTATACAGTATGTACCCAGGAAGTCTAATAACTAAGTTTTCCAGAAGGTTAGGACACAGAAGGTGAAGGTAAAAATCATCAATTAAAAAAAAATTCCCTAGAATTGAAGGACCAATTGATAGGGGTCCACCGAGCACCTATAGTAAACTAACCCTACCTTAGGCCCTTTGGAAATTGTGAAATTTCCAAACATAAAAATCAGAGAAAAATCACAAAAGCTTAGGAGACCAAAAATAATATGAACTCAAAGACATTGGAACCATACCGGCATTGGACTTAAAAAATAGATAATGGAATAATGCCTGCAAACTTCTGAGGGAAAATTACGATCAAGTTAGAATTCTATACCCAAACACACTATCAATCAAGTGTGAGGGCCAAAAAAGTCACTTTCAGACTTACAAGAAGTCAGAAAGATTACTCTCCAGGCACCTATCATAGGAAGTTATTTGAGGATGAATGTGTGAGATTAAAATGAGATAGAACACTCCCTCTTGCGAGAGCACTGGAATCACAAATAACTGCTGAACAATCATCGACAGGAAGACACTGGAACTAACCAAAAAAGATACACCACATCCAAAGACAAAGGAGAAGCCACAATGAGACGGCAGGAGGGGCACAATCACAGTAAAATCAAATCCCGTAACTGCTGGGCGGGTGACTCACCAACTGGAGAACATTTATACCACACAAGTCCACCCACCGGAGTGAAGGTTCTGAGCCCCACGTCAGGCTTCCCAACCTGGGGGTCCGGCAACGGGACGAGGAATTCCTAGAGAATCAGACTTTGAAGGCTAGCGGGATTTGACTGCAGGACTTCGACAGGACTGGGAGAAACAGAGACTCCACTCTTGGAGGGCACACACAAAGTAGTGTGAGCATTGGGACCCAGGGAAAGGAGCAGTGACCCCATAAGAGACCGAACCATATCTACCTGCTAGTGTTGGAGGGTCTCCTGCAGATGCAGGGGGTGGCTGTTTCTCACTGTGGGAATGAGGACAGTGGCAGCGGAAGTTCTGGGAAGTACTCTTGGTGTGAGCCCTCCCAGAGTCTGCCATTAGCCCCACCAAACAGCCAACACAGGAAAGCTCCAGTGTTGGGTCACCTTAGGCCAAACAACCAACAGGGAGGGAACCCAGCCTCACCCATTAGCAGTCAAGCAGATTAAAGTTTTACTGAGCTCTGCCCACCACAGCAACACCCAGCTCTACCCAACACCAGTACCTCCCATCAGGAAGCTTGCAAAAGCCTCTTAGATAGCCTCATCCACCACAGGGTAGACAGCAGAAGCAAGAAGAACTACAATTCTGCAGCCTGTGGAATGAAAACCACATTTGCAGAAAGACAAACAAAATGAAAAGGCAGAGGACTATGTACCAGATGAAGGAACAAGATAAAACCCCAGAAAAAAAACTAAATGAAGTGGAGATAGGCAACCTTCCAGAAAAAGAATTCAAAATAATGATAGTGAAGATGATCCAGGACCTCGGAAAAAGAATGGAGGCAAAGATCGAGAAGATGCAAGAAATGTTTAACAAAGAACTAGAAGAATTAAAGAACAAACAAAAAGAGATGAACAATACAATAACTGAAATGAAAAATACACTAGAAGGAATCAATAGCAGAATAACTGAGGCAGAAGAATGGATAAGTGACCTGGAAGACAGAATGGTGGAATTCATTGCCACGGAACAGAATAAAGAAAAAAGAATGAAAACAAATGAAGACAGCCTAAGAGACCTCTGGGACAACATTAAACCCAACAACATTCGCATTATAGGGGTCCCAGAAGGAGAAGAGAGAGAAAAAGAACCTGAGAAAATATCTGAAGAGATTATAGTTGGAAATGTCCCTAACATGGGAAAGGAAATAGCCACGCAAGTCCAGGAAGTGCAGAGAGTCCCAGGCAGGATAAACTCAAGGAGAAACACGCCGAGACACATAGTAATCAAATTGACAAAAATTAAAGACAAAGAAAAATTATTGAAAGCAACAAGGGAAAAATGACAAGTAACATACAAGGGAACTACCATAAGGTTAACAGCAGAAACTCTACAAGCCAGAAAGGAGTGGCACGATATATTTAAAGTGATGAAAGGGAAGAACCTACCACCAAGATTACTCTACCCAGCAAGGATCTCATTCAGATTCGATGGAGAAATCAAAAGCTTTACAGACAAGCAAAGGCTAAAAGAATTGAGCTCCACCAAACCAGCTTTACAACAATACTAAAGGAACTTCCCTAAGTGGGAAACATAATAGAAGAAAAAGATCTACAAGAACAAATCCATAAGAATTAAGAAAATGGTCATAGGAACATACATATCGATAATTACCTTAAATGTGAATGGATTAAATGCTCCAACCAAAAGACACAGGCTCACTGAATAGATACAAAAACAAGACCTGTATATATGCTGTCTACGAGAGACCCACTTCAGACCTAGGGACACATACAGACTGAAAGTGAGGGGATGGAAAAAGATTCCATGCAAATGGAAATCAAAATAAAGCTGGAGTAGCAGTACCCATATCAGATAAAATAGAATTTAAAATAAAGAATGTTACAAGAGACAAGGAAGGACACTGCATAATGATCAAGGGATCACTCCAAGAAAAACATACACAATTATAAATATATGCACCCAACATAGGAGCACCTCAATACATAAGGCAACTGCTAACAGCTATAAAAGAGGAAATCGACAGTAACACAATAATAGTGGGGGACTTTAACACCTCACTTACACCAATGGACAGATCATCCAGACAGAAAATTAATAAGAAAACACAAGCTTTAAATGACACAATAGACCAGATAGATTTAATTGATATTTATAGGACATTCCATCCAAAAACAGTAGATTACACTTTCTTCTCAACTGCACACGGAACATTCTCCAGGACAGATCACATCTCGGGTCACAACTCAAGCTTTGGTAAATTTAAGAAAACTCAAATCATATCAAGCATCTTTTCCGATCACAACACTATGAAATTAGAAATCAATTATAGGGAAAAAAACATAAAAAATACAAACACATGGAGGCTAAACAATACATTACTTAATAACCAAGAGATCACTGAAGAAATCAAAGAGCAAATCAAGAAATACCTAGAGACAAATGACAACGAAAACACAGTGAGCCAAAATCTATGGGATGCAGCAAAAGCAGTTATAACAATACAATCCTACCTCAAGAAACAAGAAAAATCTCAACAGTCAAGACTTACACCTACGGGAACTAGTGAAAGAAGAACAAACAAAACCCAAAGTTAGTAGAAGGAAAGAAATCATAAAGATCAGAGCAGAAATAAATGAAATAGAAACAAAGAAAACAATAGCAAAGATCAATAAAACTAAAAGCTGGTTCTTTGAGAAGATAAAATTGATAAACCTGGGCTTCCTTGGTGGCACAGTGGTTGAAAGTCTGCCTGCTGATGCAGGGGACACAGGTTCGTGCCCCGGTCCAGGAAGACCCCACATGCCGTGGAGCGGCTGGGCCCGTGAGCCACGGCCGCTGAGCCTGCGCGTCCAGAGCCTGTGCTCCGCAATGGGAGAGGCCACAACAGTGAGAGGCCCGCGTACCGCAAATGAAAGAAAAAAAATTGATAAACCTTTAGCCAGACTCATCAAGAAAAAGGGAGAGGACTCAAATGAATAAAATTAGAAATGAAAGAGGAGAAGTTACAACAGACAACGCAGAAATACAAAACATCCTAAGATATTACTATAAGCAACTCTATGCCAATAAAATGGACAACCTGGAAGAAATGGACAAAATCTTAGAAAGGTATAACCTTCTGAACTAGGAAGAAATAGAAAATATGAACAGACCAATCACAAGTAATGAAATTGAAACTGTGATGATTAAAACTCTTCCAACAAACAAAAGTCCAGGACCAGATGGCTTCACAGGTGAATGCTATCAAACATTTAGAGAAGAGCTAGCACCCATCCTTCTCAAACTCTTCCAAAAAATTGCAGAGGAAGGAACACTCCCAGACTCATTCTACGAGGCCACTATTACCCTGATACCAAAACCATACAGAGATACTACAAAAAAAGAAAATTACAAACCAATAACACTGATGAATACAGATGCAAATATCCTCAACAAAATACTAGCAAACAGAATCCAACAACACATTAAAAGGATCATACACCATGATCAAGTGGGATTTATCCCAGGGATGCAAGGATTCTTCAATATATGCAAATCAATGTGATACATCATATTAACAAATTGAAGAATAAAAACCATATGATCATCTCAATAGATGCAGAAAAAGCTTTTGAGAAAATTCAACACCGATTTAGGATAAAAACTCTCCAGAAAGTGGGCATAGAGGGAACCGACCTCAACATAATAAAGGCCATATACGACAAACCCACAGCAAACATCATTCTCTCAGTGGTGAAAAACTGAAAGCATTTCCTCTAAGATCAGGAACAAGACAAGGATGTCCACTCTCACCACCATTATTCAACACAGTTTTGGACGTCCTAGCCTCGGCATTCAGAGAAGAAAAAGAAATAAAAGGAATACAAATTGGAAAAGAAGAAGTAAAACTGTCACTGTTTGCAAATGACATGACACTATACAAAAAGAATCCTGAACATGACACCAGAAAACTACTGGAGCTAATCAATGAATCTGGTAAAGTTGCAGGATACAAAATTAATGCACAGAAACTCTTGCATTCCTACACACTAACAACAAAAGATCAGAAAGAGAAATTAAGGAAACAATCCCATTCACTATTGCAACAAAAAGAATAAAATACATAGGTATAAACTTACCTAAGGAGGTAAAAGACCTGTAGTCAGAAAACTATAAGACACTGATGAAAGAAATCAAAGATGACACAAACAGATGGAGAGATATACCATGATCTTGGATTGGAAGAATCAACATTCTGAAAATGACTATACGACCCAAAGCAATCTACAGATTCAATGCAATCCCTAACAAACTACCAATGGCATTTTTCACAGAACTAGAACAAAAAATCTTAAAGTTTGTATGGAGACACAAAAGACCTCAAAAAGCCAAAGCAGTCTTGAGGGAAAAAAATGGAGCTGGAGGAATCAGACTCCCTGACTTCAGACTATACTACAAAGCTACATTAATCAAGACAATATGGTACTGGCACAAAAACGGAAATATAAATCAATGGAACAGGATAGAAAGCCCAGATATAAACCCACGCACCTATGGTCAACTAATCTATGACAAAAGAGGCAAGGATATACAATGGAGAAAAGACAGTCTCTTCAATAAGTGATGCTGGGAAAACTGGACATGTAAAAGAATGAAATTAGAAACCTCCCTAACACAATACACAAAAATAAACTCAAAATGGATTAAAGACCTAAATGTAAGACCAGACACTATAAAACTATTAGAGAAAAACAAAGGAAGAACACTCTTTGACATAAATCACAGCAAGATCTTTTTTGATCCACCTTCTACAGTAATGGAAATAAAAACAGAAATAAACAAATGGGACCTAATGAAACTTAAAAGCTTTTCCACAGCAAAGGAAACTACAAACAAGAAGAAACACAACCCTCAGAATGGGAAAAAATATTTGCAAACGAAGCAACGGACAAAGGATTAAACTCCAAAATATAGGGAGGGAGGGAGACGCAAGAGGGAAGAGATATGGGAACGTATGTATAACTGATTCACTTTGTTATAAAGCAGAAACTAACACACCATTGTAAAGCAATTATACTCCAATAAAGATGTAAAAAAAGAAAAAAAAAAAACTCCAAAATATATAAACAGCTCATGCAGCTCAATATCAAAAACAGAAACAACCCAATCAGAAAATGGGCAGAAGACCTAAATAAACATCTCTCCAAAGAAGACATACAGATGGCAAGAGGCACATGAAAAGCTTCTCAACATCACTAATTATTAGAGAAATGCAAATCAAAACTACAATGAGGTGTCACCTCACACTGGTTAAAATGGCCATCATCAGAAAATCTACAAACAAAAGATGCTGGAGAGGGTGTGGAGAAAAGGAAACCCTCTTTCACTGTTGGTGGGAATGTAAATTGATACAGCCACTATGGAGAACAGTACGGAGGTTCCTTAAAAAAGTGAAAATAGAATTACCATATGATCCAGCAATTCCACTACTGGGCATATACCCAGAGAAAAGCATAATTCAAAAAGACACATGGACCCCAATGTTCACTGCAGCACTATTTACAATAGCCAGGTCATGGAAGCAACCTAAATGCACATCGTCAGATGAATAGATAAAGAAGATGAGGTACATATATACAATGGAATATTACTCAGCCATCAAAAGGAACGAAATTGGGGCTTTTGTAGAGACGTGGATGGACCTAGAGACTGTCATACAGAGTGAAGTAAGTCCGAAGGAGAAAAACAAATATCGTATATTAACGCATATATGTTGAACCTAGAAAAATGGTACAGATGAACCGGTTTGCACAGCAGAAATGGAGACACAGATGTAGAGAATAAACGCATGGACACCAAGGGGGGAAAGCTGCGGGGGGATGGGGGGTGGGGGGTGGTGTGATGAATTGGGAGATTGGGATTGACATGTATCCACTCATGTGTATACAATTGATGACTGATAAGAAACTGCTGTATAAAAAATAAATAAAATAAAATTCAAAAATTAAAAATAAAATGAGATAAAAGACATAGTGTACAGGGAAAATTGCACTCCTCTCAGAAGACCAGTGAAGGAAGTCCCTGCAAGAAAGCTGAGCGGCAGGCCTGGAGAGGAGCCAGTGCAGCCTAGAACAGGAAGACTGCGTTCTAGAAAGGAGTCCTCCTCAGATAAAAAGGATTTGAAACGATAAAAATGACAAGATGGAGGTTTTAGTTTTTAATAACATCATCAATTGTCTTAAAATAGCATAAAAAAAAGAGAGAAATTAGGAATTCCAGGAGGAAATTTTTAAAGGAAAAATAATCATAGTATTATTTTTCACATATACCTCGACAAGGTATACCTCTTGATTCTGCACTAAATAAAATTTTATGTTCATAATAACACAGACACCATTTATTGATTCTCAACTCTTAGAATCAAGCAATAGATGAAGCATGGAGGACTTAAGTATAGTTGTAGAACAGAGTGGAAATGTTTCCAACTTTGACAGTTTAAAATGAATAAAAGTGATGTCAAAAATTAAGAGGTAGAAAGAGGAAAGAAGCTGAAGAAAAGGTTACAGGTTGCCTTCCGAAATGAGGGAACAAGAGAGATTGTCTATAGTTGATAGATAATATCAATATATATATAGATGCATTTATAAAATTGAAATATGATTTAAAATATATTAGTTTCAGATGTACAGCATAGTTATTCAATATTTTTGTAGACTGTACTCTATATATTGCTGTTTTATGCTAAAATTATTTTTACATTAAAAGCCATGTGGAGATAGGGCAAACCATTTCTGTTGGGATGAAAATAGAAGGGACTTCCACTTCTGTGTTAACTTTTTACAATGAGTTAGTATTACTGAGAAAAAAATGAAAAACATTTTTGAAGCTGCTGTAGTACATGAAGTATATGTGGTTTAGCACATTCAGGTGAACTTGGGTCTGTAACCCCCAAACATTGCTGAAAACAGTCCTTATTTAATGCTGCTCCTTGTTTGTGAGGAACAAAAAGAATAAAAATCATGATAGTCATTATAATAGTGATAATCTCAGTTCCCCAGCACAGTTTTCCTTCCAAATCAAACCCATAAAAGACATCTACTGTTGTCTGCTCATCTTTGTTCAGACTTTTAGTTTTATGAACAAAATATCAACAGACTGACACAGGCTATCAACTTTTTACTTTGCTAACACCAACTTTAAAACAAATAAGTCTTTACTACCGTGCTCATTTCATATAAGAAAGGTTGTTTTAACACTAAATGACATTCCCTTAAAATACTATATTGAGCTTTATGAATAAAACCATCATACTGTCCTTATTTTGTCAATTGCTTCAGAGTTGTGAGAACTTTGTCCTGGATAAATAAGGAAGCAAAAATTGGGAAGCACTGTCCTAGTCCCCTGGATGTCAGTCCTGCCCCACTTCTACTTCTTACAGCAACAATATAGCTCAGGGCAAAACAGGAAAATAGAAGACATTTTTGATTTCCACCCCAGCCTTCCTGTCCTGAGCTCTCCCCCTTCAACTGCTCTTCCAACCCTGTGATGTCCCAGAAGACTGGAATTCTCAAAGGGATTATGTTGGAACCTAAAGATTTGGTGTCTGTGTCTAGTCCTTTCACGCCCACAGGAAACTTATGGTGACAGCAGAGAGGAACAGTGTGGATGCTCGAATGAATCAAGGTGTTTCCAGGGCAGCCAAGGTAAACCTGGAATCACAATTGAGGAGGGAAGCAAAAAAGATCAGAGCTGGAAAAGTGGTGCTGAGCATTGAGAGTGAGGTGGATGGGACATGAAAAAGGAGAGGAAACTCATTGTCAGAAGCTGGGATGATAGGAGCTGGTTTAAAAGAATGGTGCAAAATGAAGCAAGGCCAGTGGCTCAAGATCACTGATATGTTCGCTGACATATGACTTATCTTTTTGCAAAAGGATTTGAGGCAGCTTTAAAATACAATGCAGCAAAGTAGGAGAAACTTTCCAAGGAAATCAGGGACAAAGAAAAATAAAGTTAAAATGAAGGTGAAGTCAGGGGGAAGGTAAATAGCCAAAATGCAAACGTAAGGCTTTGTAAAGTTGCCGGAGGCGGCTACAGAACTGGCTCCCAACAACCCCCTTATCATAGAAAAGAAAGAAATATAACCCATGACATGATTCGGCATCTAAAACACTACACAATTAAGAAAATTTATGAGACAAGGAAAATCTGGACCAGAAATGTAATGCTGTTAGAGATGATTATTTACTTTTAGATATGATAATTGTATTGTGGTTATGTTGTATAGATATGGAAACATTCAAATGATATCATGCCTGGAATTTGCTTCAAATTATAGATGAAACAAGATTGACAATGGGTTAATACTTGTTGAAGCTGAATAATGAGTACATGGGGCTTATTATATTATTCTCTCTACTTCTGAATATGTTTGACAATTTCTTAACACGAAACAAAACATGTTTTGGTTGGGGAAAAATGTTGATTTCTGACTTCAGTCTTAAGACATTCTTATTTAATATGTCTTGGGTGAGAGTCCCTTAATCTCCATTTTTAACAAGCATCTCAGATCTCAGACTTATCTGATGCCGATGGTCTATAGAGAACACTGACTAAACAAGAGCAAGTAAACATTATATATATGAGTTCAGAACACAAGATGCTCTCCTGATCCTAAAACAATTGTGTCTTGGGGGCCTAAAAAAGACAACACTGGGAAATTTACTTAGACAATCAGGTTATGGAGAACTTGAAGATATCACATGGTACCTTGTAGGGAAAGTGGTAATATAATTAGATAGAGGAAACAGCCAAGACCAGACAGCTCTGATGATGAGATGTCAGGTGTTTCAGGAAACTGAATCAATGTGGAACCACTGTATTAGAAGAAACCTTAAAGATCATCCAGAACTATCTATGTCAGAATTCCTTCATCAACAATCCCTTCCATGTGACCACGAGACCTTCACTGAATACATTATTTTCTGTATTTTTTTAAACTTAATACCATGAACATGTATTACTTTGCAATTTTAAAAGGTAATAATAACAATAATAAAATTTTTGCACTAAAAAATCACAGAACTCTGGAGTTATCCAGTGAAGGGGAACTTAGCCCCACACACACCTCAGTAGCCCAGAGGATGACACTTATCTTGGATAGGAAGTATGTAATAGATGTTAGGCTACAATTAGATGCTTTGGTGTTTAAATGATTGAACTAAGTTGTTTGGGAGATGCGATCTTGCAGAGACCTTGCTCTAATTATACTGTAGGCACCAAAGCACAGTAGTTAGAAACACAAGTTCTAGAAACACACAGTCAAGGTCTTGCAGCCCAACATCAGTTGTGCAACATGAGCTAAATCTCTCAGCATCTTGTTTTCTCATAGTAATGTTGGGATATTAATAATATTTACCTCTTGGAGTTGTACTGAGTGCTTAGAAAGGTACTGGCAGTCAATAAATTTAAGTTACTGTTTTTTGGGTTTTTTCATGAGGTGTCTCAGGACTCAGCCACTCCACATCTAGACTTATTCTTACTGCCAAGAAGTGGTCACCATGGTTAGTGAATAGCGAGGCTTCCCGCAGCCTTATGAAATGGGCTGGTAACAAGCAAACGTTAGGCCCCAAATGGTGCTTATTGAGCTGAATTACTGAGAACAAGAGAAGCTTCTACGGAACACCTGATATTTGCTAAGGACCAAACCAGGGGTACAAAATAAATAAGACTAGGCCCTGCCCTCAAGGAGCCACTAGTCCTTTTAGTAATGCTATTTACAATTCAAAGTGCTACTGAAACCAAGAAGTGAGGGATATGTAACCCAATGTGGGGTTCAGAGAAGGTGTCCCATAAAATAGGAGTGAGCCAGGTCCTCTTATAACCACTTCTCTTGCACAAAGGTAAAACCCAGGTCACTTGGGCACTGGTCACTTGGTGGTCAAAAGCCTTCACCAGAAGGGAAGGCCATGGCTTCTGCATATGGTCCCCATGTTGCAGAGGGCACAACTTGCTCAACTGTACATGGAGGCCCCAGTAAAGACCTGGCATGTTCCAAGGGCTCATGGACCAGCTTTGCCACCATGTATACTTTGTGACCTTGGGTAAGTCACTGCCCCTGTATGGTCTTCCTCATCTATTCTAAAGGGCCTGGGAATGGCTCTCACATTCTGTGGTTCCCATGAACCTGCCAAATGACCTTGAATTCACAGCAATGTCTGTCTAGAGCTAAAGCCATTGTAATAACTCCTATTAGTGACCACAAGCCAATGGGTGCTCTCCAACTGGAGGCTATGTTTTAGGGCCATTCTTGATTTTCATGCCTGCAGCAGACATGAGGTTCTCTAAGCTCATGGAAAAACACTGGCTCCTAGTGCAAATTGCAAGGATTAAGGAGCATTAACTTGGGCCTGCAGGAGCCGTACCATTATTAAGGTACTGAGCCAAGTAAACAGAGCACTCTGCGACCTTAACTCCAAGAAGCCCATGGACTGGTAAAATGAATTAAGGCATGGTAATTGGCAAATGGCGTAACTGCATTTTCCTTGCAATTGACATAAAAGGAGGAGCATATTTAATAGGACTGTGTCTCTTGCCCTGTTGGGCTGCACCCTGCAGGCCTACAAGGCCTGTCCCTGCCCAGCTTCAAGACTGAAGAAAGAACCCAGAGTCAGCAACAGAGACATCAACGTTCTAATGGATGGACATCAATGGTTTAACGGATGGGGGAGCTTACATGTCTGAAGCAAGGTCCTGGAGTGACTCCCCACCGTTTGTGGCTGAGGGCAGATCATGGCGTCAGGCTTGGCTCCAGGGGCCAGAGTGGTGGTGGGGGGATTACCACTTATGGGGAGAATTGACATCAGGTTGGCTCATCAGTTACCAGGGAAACCAGCAGAGGGGCGTGCCTCTCACCGCCCCTGTGATAAGCTATTGTGCATGATCATTAGCTAGCACCTGGGCCAAGCATGTAGGAAGGTCAGTCCTCTGAGTAGGGTGTAGGTGAAGCAGGCACTGGTCAAGCCGGGGATGTAGAGAAAACAGTCATCTTGAATGGTCCCACCACAGAGGCCCTCAGATCCTTTCCTCAGAAGGCTGCCCAGGCGATTCTGCCTATGTTAAGGAAGCAGCTGGCCTAAAATTAGCATTGAGAGAACACTTTCTGTTGCACCTTCCATTTGTAAAGTGCAGCCTCTTCAGTGTGACCAGCGCCTCTTCACACTGCCATCACGCCTCTGCCTTAAGGAGATAGAGCAGGGGCTGCTCAGGCTATGTATGAGATTGGAGCTGCAAACACTAAGAGCTGGGTTTTGATTCTTGTGTCCATAATCCCTGACCTCCCAATCCTGTTGCACCTGGGCCCCTGCAGTCTGCGTAACAGGAAGGCTCAGGAACTATCCTCAGGTTTGCAACTGGGTTTCCATTCTCTACAGAAATTATTTAATTGGAAAAAAAAAATCCATGTAAGAAAATATTTTACCAGCCACTGTAGCTTCATTAGAAGTGCTTGCAAAATCTAGTGTTTTCTGTATCATGGGATTCTGGCCTGTGCAAAGTAAATGAAAACACTCAGGTGTGCTAGTATTCTTGAGAAATAATAGAAAATCTGATGTGCAGGGTTTTAGACAATGGGGACTTTTTTACCTGAAAAGAACACCATGAAACAAATCTTAAGAACATGTGGGGACCAGACACAGGCCCAAGAGGTGAGCAACCTTCCTTGGTGTGTCTGTGGGAAATGGGAGCCCAGGTCCAGCCAGCAGTGGAGGGAGATGGGAGTGGGTACCCCGGAGGCCTGGTGTCCAGCTCTGTTACTTTCTATAAGACTCTGGGCTGCCTGCAACCTCTTCTCTTTAGAAGCCATTTCTCACCTCTAAAATGGGGGGAGAAATTCCTCCCCACCTGCCTCTTTTGAAAATTAGGTGCACTTGAATCCGTACGCATGCTTTCAAGTAGTGTTGCTTAGAATTCTTTTTAAGCCCAGCACTGCTGCATTGGCCTAAGAATTCACACCTCCCACAGGACCCCTTTCCAAACTCTGTTAGAGTTTCCCAGGTTAGATCTGGTCTTGCTTTGATCCAATTAGTCTTTAAACCTATCATCTACTCTGTGGAACAGGATCAAAAGGTTTCTGACAACCACCTTTGTGAACCAACATTTAGAAAAAAAATCTCTCAAAGCAATGTGTAATGTTAGGGTGGGAATGCTTCTTCCCATTCCTGGCTCCCCTGAAGAGTGACTTTTCCCTAAATGTTCCTGGTCACTTCTCCCACGTCTTCCTGCTCCATTCAGAGGAGAAGTGAGTTACTCAACCAGACAGCTCAGGGTGGCCCTACCTCTCCCTTCTACTTGATATCTGTCTGCCTGCACAGGGTATGGTGCATTTCCTGGTAAGTCTGTTACTGCTCTGGACCCCAGAATTACACAGACTCGATCTCCTGTTCTTCCTCAGGCATAGCTGGACACCTGCAGGACAAGGCCTTGACCCTTACACTTATGGCCTGGCTTAGAGCAGTCCTGGGCACATGCTCTCTGTGTCTGTACAGGTAAGGCCGGAGGACAGCCAGGCTTCCATTAGCATGAAGGGAATTTACATGGGCAATATTTTTCTCATAGCACAGTCATTCGGTAAGAGACAGGATATATGAGGAAATGACGTGGAGTCTGGGTGTAGACTTGTTTTTAAACACACGTGAGACATATGGTTATGGCCAACATTAACCCTCGAAATATCTCTCCTGAGAAACAGTTCCAAGCCACAAGGCTACTTAAAGTCAGAACAAAAAGTGGACTCCTGGTTCAAAGTCTTCCTTATTTTTTTTTCTTCTCTTCTGTCTGCCTTGAACCTTGGTCCATGACTAAAGACACATACTCTCTTATAACATATAACCTCTTACTAGCTTGGACTTCTATGCTTGAAATCCTAATGCACCCCCAGGTCATGAATCTGCCTGTGCTAAACGCATGATCAAGCTTAGACTATCAGCACTTGATTAAAGGAATGGGCTCTTTTGTCTCTGTATTTAACCGGCTATTTTCTAAAAATTGTGTTTTTTAAGCCAATTTCCTTTTAGTAAATATTTCATGCTGCTGAAATGAAGATGGTTTCTTTTAAAACACTAATTTTCATCAGTAGTCCTGGATAGAAATTGGCATTTATTCCTCATCAGAATGATGAATAATACTGCTATATGACCAAGAAATGTAGTAATTGTTCTAAAGAGCATTGACAAAAAAGATAGAACCCTTTGATTTCAATACAAATTACTCGTAATTTTAACTGGAAGATACCAACTCTTCTCAGAAGCATTCTCTTTAGGACTGCCCTCTCCATGAGTCACAGAAATTCTGCCTGATGGCCGTGGACAAAGCCACAGCTATGAGCAAGCACTGGTGGTTTTTCCTAAGACATTTCTGCAATCCTCACTTCTCTATAAACCAGGTAGGTTTCTTTTATCGCTTTTTTTATTGTGGTAAAATCTACATAATGTCTATCATTTTCACCATTTTTAGGCGTACAGTTCAGTGCCGTAAGTACAGTCACATTGTTATGCAGTCATCATCACTATCCCTCTGTAGAACCCTGTCATCATCCCATACTGAAATTCTATACCTATCAAACAATAACCTCCCATTCTCTTCCTCCCCAGCCCCCGGCTCCTGGTAACCACTCTTCTGCTTTCTATCTCCATGATAAATCAAGTAGTTTGCCTCACCATAATGAAAGCTGGTTACAAGATAGGCCCAAAGGTACATAGAGCAGAACTGGAGATGATCACAGCCAGAAAGCACAGGCAGGCTGCTAGATGAACACTGAGAAAAGAGGGGAGTCTGGGGCACATCCCAAATGATGCTTTGAGACTGAAGTAGGGAAAGGGGCCACAAACAGGTGTTCCACTAACCATCTCCTGGTCCCCTGATCCTGGATGCAAGTGTAGTCTCCTGAGGATGCACAGAACTATTCCCACCTTTCTGGGACTCATCAGCATCGTGTACCACCAGGGGTCCAGGTGGCATTGCCCTGGGACGCCCCCTATACAGCCTGGGCTTGAGATAGGAAAAGTTTTTCCCTAAAGACCAAAAATGTGAGCACTGGATACAGGAGTAAAGAAGAGTCCAAAGAGCAACAGTAGAGAAGGCAAGGTTCTCACACTGAAAGGGGTAGAAGAAATTGAGGCTGGATCACTAGTGGTAGATCAGGCAGGAGCCTACAGACAGAGCAGAGCTTAGCAGGAAGCCAAGGCAAGGAGAACAGGGACAGCGTCCGAGGACAGAAACAGCAAAAGCAGCAGGCTCAGCTGAAAGACAGCAAAGCCGAAGGAAGTGTCTCATTTTATGTGGGGTATTATTCTCCTCCATATCCTTCACGGGAGACTCACAGGAAAATACAAGAAGTAGAATGACAGGGGCCCTTCCTACCCCTTGGCAGGTAAAGGCTGCTGATACAGCAAGCCTACATATAAAATATGCTAAAGTACATCCACCTAGGCCCACAGGTTGGTGATATTCAAGGATATATTTGGGTTAATAATAAATGCAACAGAAATAAGAAGCCTTGAAACTATCGGAGAAGATGAGACATTACTATTATAAAAATTGAAGAGAATTACTGAGCAAGGGGAAGATTGATGGAGTTAGGTTTTTAAGAAATGCACATAACTCCATAGCTTCACTAAATACCAATACTAGACAGGTACATAGTCTCTCTCCACCCTTCTGCCAAAGTACTTCGGATGAAATACCCCACAGAGCCTGGGGTTCCTCCTGGGTTTTCCCAGGGCCCTAACAGTCACATACTGATTCCCACTGCTGTGACTCTGGGAGTCTGTGTCAAAGGACCCTTGGACAACCCTGCAGAATTCAGTCTAGGGAGCATCTCTGCCATTTGCCATGCTATCATGAGGTTTTCTTCTACTGTTAACATAGGGACTGGTACATGTCACTTGGAAGGCACGGCACATCAGAGCTTAAACAACTCCACTTTCATAAATAACTTATAAAAAATGTACAAGGAAATGGGATGAAAGCATAAGGTGTTTGATCATCTTCATAACTTACATACTACCTTGGGAACTTCTGCATGTTTTCTGCTTTATAATTTGTTAGAAACTAGAAGGGAGCCTCTTTCTCACTGCCCCAAAAGGAGAAAGAAGAAGTTACAATTAGGTGTCATCACTATTAATCAAGTTAGGTTTAAAATAAGGGTGCAGATTATCTCAAGGTGAAGAATGTTATGAGTGAGGAGTCTGACCCATTTCTAAGACAGGGAGTCACTCAATGACTTCTCACATCTTTGAACAGTTAAGGATTGAGACATCCTTAAGGATTCACATCCCAAGGATTCACAACATCAGTGCACTGAGGAGTCAATGTGGATAATTACATCCAGTTACTACTGAATGTTATCTTGAGAAGAAGTAAGTGAACTCTGCTGAAAACCTCTTCTGACTAGTGTTCGTCACAGAGTTCTGAAGCTTCCACTTATGAACATATAAAAAGAAACATTAAATTAATATGGGCATTGAAAGGAGAGAGAAACCCACCTGATCTTTTGCCTCAAAATTCCCCTAAAATAGGGTCTAGGGATAGCTTGTGCTTATAGACTGAGTGTCTGCGTCCCCACCAAAATTCATATGTTAAATCCTAACACCACCCAATGTGATGGTATTAGGAGGTGGAGTCCTCATGAAAGGGGTTAGTTCCCTTATTAAAGAGACCCAGGAGAATTCCCTCATCCCTTCACTCACGTGAGAACACAGAGAGAAGGCACCTTCTATGAGGAAGTGGGCCATCGCCACACACCGAATCTGCCTGCACCTTGATCTTGAACTCCAAGCCTCCAGAACTGTGAGAAATAAATTTCTGTTGTTTGCAAGCCACCCAATCTATGGTAATTTGTTTATAGCAGCCCAAACGGACTAAGACAACTAGGTCCCTTGAGGAGGTAGTAACATAATCCAACGGCTTGAGTAAACTCATACTGTGGTGTCTTCTTGTTTCTTAATGTTCAAACTCCACAGTCAGATGAGGGGGAGGGTGTGGAAATGATGGTAAAGGGAAAAAAGTATGAGAAGTGGGAGGAGAGGACAAAAGATTTACCCATACTAAAGTATTCTACGGTAGATGTCTGCCTTCTAAGACAAAGTTGAATGTAGAGCAGAGACAAAAAGCAGTAGAGAAGCTAGGAAACATAGAGGATTAATCTAGAAGGCCACCCAAAATAAAAAACTGATAAAACAGAGGGCAGGAAATTCTCATAAAGATAAAATAACATTTCCCAAATTGAAAGGACATAAGGTTTTTGATTACAGTAAATGTCTCAGGAAATGCTGGGCAAGGTGAATGAAAAAGGACATACACCCAGACACAGTGCGGTGAAATTTCAAAGTCCGAAGGCTGGAGAGAGCACCATAGAGACATCTAGATGCAGGCTGCCTTCGGACTTCTTTTAAGCAATTCTATAATGCAGGAAGACCATAAAACAGTACCTTGAAAATTCCAACAGAAAATGATTTTCATTATAGAATGTATGCTCAGCCAAATCATCCATAAAAATGAGGGCAAAATAAAAGCGTTTTTAGAAACGCAAGGACTGGTTATTTATATCCCATGCCTGTCTTCTGAAAAGTTTACTTGACGATGTACTCCAGCTAAATGAAAAAAAAAAAAATGGAATCGAAGAAAGAGAAAGCAGGGAAATGAATAAAAGTGTACCTAACTTTTAGGTGCCAGTAGTATGGGGTCCCAGGACATCAGCTCTGTGTAGGTTAGAGAATATTTTTAGATGGAAGCAGAACTCCTAGGAAGAATACCAGCAAGAAGAAAGTGGGTTCCCAATATCAAAGGTATGATTGAGAGACTGGGTATATTTAATAATTTAGAAATATGCTTCTCTTTGTTTATAAAATATCCTAAGTATTTTATAATAGAAAATATTATAAAATAGTCTAAGAAACACAAAATGCCAGAAAAGAAAGTAACAGTCAAATATCAAACCAATTAAAATATGACCAGATTTTGAACAACTGACAGCCTACAGCTGAAGACTCTGGATACAGAAACTGAATGCTTCAGGAGGCACAAGATTAACAATATAAAACTGTGCCTCCTTTCCCGAGGGTCCAATCACACTTCATGGCTCAGTAGTTACTAATTTTTACAAAATCACAATATTGTAATAGCAATAACAATAGCTCCACCTTTGAGTGCCTAACAAGTGCCAATGCTGTGATAAGCATCACTTATGTGCTAATTCATAAAACCCTATGATTATCACAATTTAACAGATGAGGAAACCTAGGTACACAAAGGTAAAGCAAGTTGCTGAAGGCTATTCTTAATCACCGTACTCTAACAGTAGAAGCTAATAATACTCTTAGCTAATGTGCTGGTATCAGTTAATTGAAAAAGTCACTTAACAGAAAAAACCACCCCCCCCCCCTTATACCTGAAATATCTTATTTTAACGTAAACATTTTATTCTAACCTAAAATATTAAGTTACTAATCCTTTGGTATAGGGTGAAGTTCTTTTCTTTGCATATGAGTTCTTTGATTATAGTTTTGTGTTGTCTTTCTTACATCAAAAACACCCATAATGCAGTTTGCGCTCAACTTGAGTTTGTTTAAAGTAGAATAAAAAGTTAAAGATATTTGTGAAGCAATCTGAGAATCCTTTTAGGTTTTTTTTTTTTTTTTTTTTGCAGTACGTGGGCCTCTCACTGTTGTGGCCTCTCCCGTTGCGGAGCACAGGCTCCGGACGCACAGGCTCAGCGGCCATGGCTCACGGGCCCAGCGGCTCCGCGGGATGCGGGATCTTCCCGGACCGGGGCACGAACCTGTGTCCCCTGCATCGGCAGGCGGACTCTTAACCACTGCGCCACCAAGGAAGCCCCAGATTTTTATCATTGTTTTCAGCCTTTCATAAATGCTCCTCCACTCCTCATTCAGCACCATTTAAAAGAATAAGGCCTTTACTGAGTCTTAGAAGCATTTGATTCTGTTTTCACAGAAACAAGTCTCTTTTAGTATTTATATTTCATCAGTATACATAATATTTAATTAAATTATATAATCGCAATAATAAGTACAACCAGAATAAACAAGTTGTGGAACAAAAATAATTGCTTCTTTGTAAGCATTCAGCTTAATTTATGGGAGCAGGAATAAAAGGGAATAGCAGTGAATAGCCGGCTATCTGTGAGCACTCAGCCTGTAACAATATTTACTGCAATGTTTTCTAGAAGAAACTGAAAGCTCTGATAATTACAGCTAGTTAGATAACTGGAAGTTGGTTAAGAAAGCTTCAACTGTACCATAAAACACCATTTGTGGACATGTAACGTTTGGAATTAATATATAGACAAAACATGGATGACTTTATAGGTATAATACAGAATGTTATAACAGCATAAAAGCCAGACAGTATCCTCATTTTACAAAGCAGAAGATCCAGAGATAATGTCCAAGGCTGATACAAAAGGCAATGGAAATTTAAAAAATATTTTTAGAGTCTAAAATGTAACCAACAAAAGAACTCAAAATAACATAATGAATAAAGATTGGAGATAGGAAAATTCCTCATCTTGTTTACAAATATTCTGAAGTTCGTAAATAAAAAAACCTGAAGTGCAAGTGTTATTATAGTATGGAGATAATTACCAGAAACCTAAAACTGAAAAAGATTAAGTGAAAATGGTTGCCTCTGAGAGTGGACCCACAGGTAAGAAAACTTTTCTTTCTCTTTTTTTTCAGTATTGTGTGATTTTTTAAAACATTGTGTATATATTACTTGGATATTTAAAATTAAAAATAAAATGTGGAGATGTTAAATGAAATATAAATAAAGAAAACATACTTTAAATTAGGAAGCTGAAACATCCCCAACTCTGACTAATGAGGATCATTAGGGCCCAGAAGGAGCTCTGTCTCAACTGAAACAGATGCCAGAAAACACCAAAAGCACTGGGAGGGCTTCTGCATTCCAAAACTTCCCACAGCACTGCCTATGAGCTACCCTGGGGTGGAGGACCCAGATGGTTGCCCAGGAGCCCCCGGGTCTGTGCCTGCGCACAGTGCCCCGGGAGGTGCGCACGGGAGCAAGTGTTAATTAGGCACTGCCTGTCAACCGGCACGTGAGGCTCGCTCAGGGTGCCTAGCCTGCCATCTGCCTACCTGCCTCCCTCTGTGAACTCACACTCCAATACCCACCTGGCCAAAGGGTATTTTATACAAGCCCTCCATCATGGCTTCATTTTTTTTGCTCTGAACCTGAACCATGGAATCAGCTGCACATACACTAAGAGAGCTTCTCTATGTGGCGGCTCGGCTTGAAAAGAAAAAATAGAAAGATGGCATCAATGCTGTGAAACAGGTTTGGGGTCTCCCTCCAGCCAAGAGATTGCTTGGTTTCACTTTACTCTTTTTATATTATGCCAAAAGTTGCTTTTTCACTTTATAAATGTGTATTTTTACTACAGTATTAGGAAAGACGCTTTCTTGCTCAAAGTAAGAGTCAGTGGACACCATAAAAATTTTAACTTGAGGAGGTATTTGCGGGACTGTAGAAGATCTCTCATGGCCGAAACAGCAGTTGAGTTGCTGGATTACACAACCAATATCCACAGCAGGAAAGAACAATTAACAGCCTAAAGCAATTTTGTGTTTATATTCGTTAGGTAAGCAAAGTTCTGTTTAAGAAGGTCCCTGTGCTATAATTACAAGGGTCAGTACAGAAAATATTGATAGAGCCCAGGTCCCTACAGTGGGAAATTCAAACACACCTCAGGAAATGCTCTTGGAGCACAGAATGAAATGCACAATTTGCTTGTAAGCATAACAGCCAGAAAATAGGAAGAAAGAATACGATTGTGCATTGGAGGCATATTATTTACAACCTGACTATCCAAAAATTCTGTCAAAAATACAACTTTCCACAGCACTGTCGGCTTTAATAAGAATTTACAGAAGTGTGGCTCAAATCCTAGTATCTTCAAATGTGGCAGATAGCCTCAAACTTCCAGTTCCAAGAACTTACAAACTGCAAATAAATTCTATATCTGGCTTTAGGCAAATGAATAAAAAAATCTAGTCTAGTGGCCACAGCCAGGCTGCTATCAGATTTTAATTACAAGCTGGTGTAGACAAAAATGGAAAAGTAAGAAACAATAATATCATAATTGTATTTGAAAGGACTTCTTGAATGGAGAGTGTCAAAGTATCGAAAACAGTTTTGCTGAAATCAGTGGGATGCAACACAAGAGAGGTAACTTTACATGTCAGAATGTCTACTGATGCAAAACACAGAGCTGGCAAAGAACATGAGTCATAAATAGTTTCCCAGACATGACAGGGGAAACCTGTTCTGTTGGATCTGACCCTATCTGTTTAGGAATTCCTCTTCACTCTGATGCCCAGTTGCAGGACACATTTGTCAGGCATGTTCCCGCTATGCTCTAGTTCAGAAGAGCTGCATTTTATGCGAATATGAAAATGTGCCTGAATATTCTATCTGTGCTCCTGTGTAAAAGCAGGGATGCATCCAGTCACATGTCTACAAGCTCAGAAAACTTGCCCCTATTCAGTAGAGGGCTACAGCCAGCTCACAGCAGCTCGGAAGAGCCAACTGTTAAATTTTCAGGAATTCTGAGAGCTTGGTATTAAACATAGCCATTACTTAAAAATTAAATTATATAAACTTACAATTATATAAATGATATTGAAAACAAAGGTAATAAACATTCAAAAGTCACCATTTCCTACTCATTTGACTACATTTTACAATTATCTGTGCTCTCAAGGTGATTTATGTATATTGTATCTGTATGGTGCAAATAACTATTATATAGTGATGTGGTTCTGCACATCTCTTCCCAGCTCTGCATTCAGTGACATCATGTTGGTAGACTGAAAGGGGCTATGGTGGGAAAATTTACATCACAGATATTCCAAACACCACAAATCAGGCATTATTATTTTGTTGAACTCGTCTTAAGAAAGTGGTGGAGACACTGTCAATAACACAGATTAAAAGTGTGTCATGTCTGTAGCCATTACATTGTGAATAGCACAAAAGATTGAAGATAAATTCTTCCAGTATTCTAAAAACGATAACTCAACAAAGAAGCTGCTCACATTACTGATGAATGGGTGCCGTTATGAGGTGTTGCTGTTGCTTTACTTTTACCTTACTTGTTCACATAAATGAAACTATCAACCACCATGTATGCTGGAGCTATGCTAATTTGTCAATTGCAGCCAAAGTTTGCTAGGGATACAGAAGTCTGACGGAAATCAAGACAAACATTCTATAAGAATCAATTGTAATGTAATCAGTAAACTGCAGTGTATATTTAATTATGAAGTGTATGGTACACATCCTTTATATCAGTGAAATTTATAATAAACGTGTGTGTATGTTTATGCATACATTTTTAACTCTGGAGAACTGGTTGTCATACAGGTAGCAGTACACTGCTGCCCTCCATTCAGAGGGCATGGAGGCTAACTTTCTCAAGAAACTGTACTGAATTAAGTTTCTTCCAATATGTCTCACTGCTCTTTATATAAGATCTGGACCTGATGCAAAATTACCATTTTGTGCACAAAAGAGTTGCCTCATGAGTCCTGCTTTTACAGCATGAGTGGCTGTCACCAGATGGCAACAGAGTTGGGCTTGACCCTGAGCAATGAGATATAGAGGAAGATCAGAAACTTCTGGGCCACAATCATATAAAAAATTAAATTGCATATAAAACTAAATAATTCCTATACACCTCTAACAGGGTAATGCTCTTCACAGCAGATGATCTTATCTTTAAAGCAATAGTTCTGAAATTTATGTGTGCTTGATAATTGCCAGGGAAGCTTGTTAAAAGTATAGATTCCTAGGCTGTGCCTCCAGAGATCCTGGTTCTGGGTGAGGCTCAGGAATTTACATTTTAAATAAACACCCCCAGGCGTCTCTGAAGGCAAGTGGCTCCGGATTCAGTTTGAGAAATGCAGCATTATGAGACACTTCAAACACGAACACAGTAGCTTATCTAAGTTCCCCACTCCTTTCTTAAGCAGACTCTAAACTGCCCCATCATGCTGGCCACCAGGAGGTATCTTCCTTCCTCCCTGGCTTTTCTCTTCAACTGACATGAACCTCACCCCAACCCTTTCACCAACTTGGTTTCTTTGTTCCCGGTGAAAAAAAGGACTTCCATTGGTTATCATAAGCAGCCTCATGAAAAATCCTGTTGAAGTCAAGGGTGACTACCAACAATGGAAGGCTAGGAAGTTTACCATGACTTGGTTTTAATAAGCCAACTCTGGGGCACCTTTTCTTTTCTAGGTGCTCACAAACCATCTGGTAAATTGGCTTAAGACTTTGCCAGGGATGGACACCAAGCTCACAAGCCTTGAATTTCTAGATTCCACATATCCTCCACTGTGAGAACTGGGCCACCTGCCCAACTCTATCTTTTGGCATTGTTCCTGCCTCCATTGGATGTCTCCTGGCATCTGTTATCACTCTCTCTCCCCAGGCATGGAGATGTCTTCCTTCTTGGTTTGAACATAAATTAATACATTTCTGATCATTCTTTGCATGTTTCCGAAGAACTAATTCTCATCAGCATTCCTGAAAGTAACTTCATGGCATATGCCCCTTGAAAGTTCCTAGATGTGTATTTGCCCGGTCCCCTCATTTGTGTGCCCATAACCCTTTAAATTTGTGCTCATTGGCACTAATTTCCATGCTGGTGGGGTCTTCCTCCTCTTCTCCACTTTTAAGAGTCAGAATGTGAGAATCTAAAAGATCCTTTATGTTTTTCATTCCTCTTGAGCTATCTGGAATCTGACTACAGTTCAAGTCAAATATAATATCAAGTGAAATTATAAGATAAAGAACCACCCTCTGACATGATACCAGTATTGTTGCTCTGGTTCCACGTGGAGTAAGGCGCAGCTTCAGTTTCAACCCTTAGGTCCACGTGTAGCCAGGAAGCTGCTGCGGATTCTCAGAACTCAGTAAAACAGAGTTAAACCACTGTGCGGATTCGAGAACTTAGCTCGGTTTGGGACTGGCTTTTCTCTGCCATTAAAATAAAGTACAGCATTCCTAGCTTTTAACAAGTTTATAGCATCACTGGCACAGTGTCCTTCTTAGTGAATCTTTCCATGCCACTGAATCAGAACTCTTCAACTCAAAATATTCTGGGCATGAATTCCAACAAGTTGATGATGAAGTTCTGCAACAGAAATATTTGTTTTCACATTGAAAACCCTAATCCAGTATGTACTCTGGGGGAAGGAACAGTAACTTTCAACAAGCATACTCTAAATCCTTAAGGTATTATCCACTAAGCCATACTGCCCATGTGATTGACGCAATACAGATTACAATACCAATAAAATTACTTCACTATTGCAAAAAAATGTCCTTCCATTCTTGAGAAAACCCTTCAGATTCATGAGACCTGGAAACAAATGGATGTCATCTTCCAATGGTCATTTTTTATTTTCAGTTATTATTAAGCTGATTTTTGGTTTTAAAAGGACAACAGGGAAGGCTAGACATGGGCACTTTCTGACAAGTGTAAGGAGGATGTCCTGTCGCACAGAGCACGCAAGGAACTCCCATTCTGAAGACTACACTAATATCTTCTAGGTTTTGGAAATGCAATTCTGTGCCATAACTTGATGACAGTGACCAGAATTCAGCCAGAAACATGTAACTAGACAGGTAACTAGACATTCATTCATTCTTTCATCTACTCAAACATTAATCGAGTACTTTTTATGCTTCAGTCACTGGTTAGATGAGGGGAATAGAAAGACAAATAGAACACAGCCCTTCCAACAAAGCATTCACCATCAAATGAAGGAGGCAGATGCAGGGACAGAAAATGTTTTAAGTGCTGGAACAGTGACAGAGAGAAGAGCACGGAGAAACCAGGTGAAAGAGACCCCGAGGAAAGTGTTAAAAGAATGATGAGTTAGAATCCCCAGGAAGAGACGGGTCAGGAGAAGAGTCACGGTAGGCTGGAGGACAGTTTAAGTATGGAGGCAAGCAACTGCATAGCATAGCCTACTGTTCGTGTAAAGCAAGGGATGGCTCATTGTGGGACTGGATTCACCTCTCATAGGTCACCAAGGAGCTTCGATACGATCCTCTGGCTGTCTGGGATGCTGAAGAACTTTACAAAGGAAGGCAGCAGGGTCAGGTCTGCTTTCTAGAAAGACCACCTTGGCTTCTGTGGAGGCTCAGTTTGGGTGGTTAAGAACAGAGGCAGTAACTAGTAACTGGGAGAGAGAATTTTGTGACTCTAGGAGTACCTCTGTCAGATCCAAATTAGGGTTCCCCAAATGAAACTCTAATGGGGGGTCAGTAATACAAATAATATCCTGACAGAAAATTTAGATGGATGGATGGATGGATACATAGAAAGACAGATAGATAGACAGGTGATGTGTGTGTGTGTGTGTGTGTGTGTGTGTGTGTGTGTGTGTGTGTATATATATAAAATAAAAAACAGGTATCTTCTTTAAAAAAGAAAAAGAACAGACACAGGAAGCACATTAGAAACTCCAATGATACCAGAGAGAGGGTTTTTTTTAAATTGAAGTTTAGTTAATATACAATATTATATTAGTTTCGGGTATACAATATAACGATTCAATATTTTTATAGATTATACTCAATTTAAAGTTATTACAAAATAATGGCTATAATTCCCTGTGCTGTGCTATGTACCCTTGTTGCTTATCTATTTTATACATAGTAGTTTGTACCTTTTAATTCCTTACCCCTGCTTTGCCCCTCCCCCCTTCCCTCTCCCCATTGATAGTTTGTTCTCTATATCTGTGAGTCTGTTTCTGTTTTTTTATATACATTCATTTGTTTGCTTTTTAGATTCCGCATATAAGTGATAACATAGAGCATTTGTCTTTGTCTGACTAATTTCACTAAGCATAATACCCTCTAGGTCTATCCATGTTGCTGCAAATGGCGAAATTTCATTCTTTTCTATGGCTGAGTAATATTCCATTGTATATTATATCTTCTTTATCCATTCATCTGTTGATGGACATTTGGGTTGCTTCCACATCTTGGCTTTTGTAAATAATGCTGCTATGAACATGGGGTGCATGTAACTTTTCGAATTAGTGTTTTCGTTTTCTTCAGATATATGCCCAGGAGTGGAATGGCTGAATCATATGGTAGTTCTATTTTTGGTTTTTTGAGGAACCTCCATACTGTTTTCCACAGTGGCTACACCAATTAACATTCCCACCAACAGTGTGCAGTGATTTCCTTTTCCCAGACAGAGGTTTGAGGGCCTGAAATAAGGTGGTAAGCACAGAAATGGAGTGGAGAGACAGAGCTGAGAAACAGTTATGAGAAAACACTGGCTGGAACTGGTGACTGTTGGACAAAGGGAGGCAGGGATGTGGTGACAGTGGCAGACGTTTCTGGAATAACACCCAAGTTTCTGATGTGAGTGACTGGAGATGGGGGTGGTGTCACCCATCAAGATAAAAAAGTACAGAAATCGGTCTGGGGTTGGGGGATATTTCTTCATTCACTTAATTTTGGGCACCTACGATGTTCCAGAAATTGGTCCAGGTGCTATAAACATAATAGTGAACGAGACAGGTAAATAGAGCTTACATTCTTAAGGAGGGAGGTGAACACTAAACAAGGAAAAAATCTGTCATATAAATCCAGGTACGTGTCCTCCAAAGAAAAATAAAGCCAGGGGAAAACTTGGTACTTATGGGAGCTTTCTGAAAAAAGATGCTGATTGAGCAGAGAGACTCATCGACAAAGAGAGTGGCAAGCCTTGTGGGACCTTGTGAAGAGTATTTCAGGCAAAAAACATCAAGAGTAAAGGCCAGAAGGATGACTCCAGTTTCGGACGTGTTGAATTTGAGATGACTTTTGTCTCTCCAGATGGAGATATTCAGGAGGCGGTTAAATATACAGGTCTGAAGCTCAGCTGTGGGTTTGGAACCATCAGCATATTGGAGGCTGGCGAATCTTGAGAGTGGAAGGGACAACTGGGTAGAAGTGCAAAAAGTGAGAAAAGCAGTGGTCAAGCTGACTAATAAAAACACACCGACATTTAAGGGGCAAGAAGAAGAATAGAAACCCACGAAGGGGAGGAAGAAGAATGAGATTCAGTGTTGCAGAATTCAAGAGAGGAAGAAGCAGTGATCACCATTTTCAAAAACGGCAGCATTCCAACAGCTGAAATGTGGCCTGCTGGTATCAGCAATTAGCAGGTCACTGATGACTGTAGTTAGAGCAGCCTCAGAGGAATGGTATGTGCGGGAACTGGAGGGGAGTGGTTTGAAGAAGGTGGGAAGGAAACCCAGCAAGTATAAGACTTCTTAGGAGAAGTGTGGCTGTGAAGAGAGAGAGGTCTTTAGGAGAGGTGATGGGCAGCAGAGAGAACATCTACACTGGCAAAGTCCAGAAGCTAGCAAGTCAGGGGACGTCAGCTGGAGCAGAGCTGGCAGGCAAGGGGCGTGCACTGAACTGGAGCAGAGAAATAGCACCCTCTGCCAGGTGGCTTTGTGCGACCCTGCCTGGAACTAATTCCAGCCTGTGACCTGGACTTTACAAGGCCAGGATGGAGCTGTTAGATTACCAGGAATTCCTCGCTCCAGTGGGCTGCAAGAACCTTCAGGAGGCTCTCCCAAATCTTTGTGAGGGACCAGGTGTAACATGAGATGCTGTAAGCAAAACAAACAAACAATGTTTGTCAGTTGAGCGGCCTGGCCATAAAGAAGGGGTCAGGAAGCCTCTTCTAGGTTACCTGAGAAGGTGGCCTTATGTGTGACTGCTGCATCCTGTCAGAGAAAACTCCTCATTCTTCCATTTATACCACAGGACGTCGGCCCCAGAAATTCAAAGTCAGGTCCGGTTCTGTGCATCAGGTGAGACGTGAAAGGTGAAGAAAGGGAAAACACAAGTAAGTGATGAAGACGAGAGCCCAGCTGTGTGGGAAGAAACTAACCAGACAAACAAGCATCATAAAAATACGAATTTAGGAGAGATATGAGCAAAGATTATACAACCATGACTGGTGTAAACTACAGAAACACAGATTTGGTCAACAAATCCTGAAATATCAGAATGAGAGGGCTCCACTGGAAGCAAAAGAGAAACCAAGCTTGGACTAATGAAAGGCAGCTCTACGTAGCCCAGCAGGGAATAAACTTATCATAGGACTTTATCTCAAAGGGCGTACAAGACAGAAATAAAAATAGACTCCAAACATTTTTAGATAAATTCAGCAGTAACAAAACCACAACTGTCTCGTACATGAAATTAGTTGATTTAGAGACATAGCTCATCTTGGAGATCACGTTTAAGCAGGACAAGACCTTACTTCAGCATTCACCTCTAAACCCTCATTCATACGCTTCCCTTGGGATCACCGTCAATCAGCCCATGTTTCTGGCCACGGAGCTCTCTTAGAACGGCACTTCTGCTTCTTGGAAAGCAGCCAACTTCCAAGTTCCTGTAAACAATTCCTATGATACCAGAGGATGAACACTCACTATTTTATTCTAATTGCCTTCACAGGAAATGCATACTGGGTTCTCTCCTCCACCTCAACTATGTTCTTCTTATGCTTTGATCCCTCTTAGATACACATAATTGAGCTATGATTACCCAACTCTGCACACCAAAATGTAAGGACAGGCAGAAGCATCAGAATCATGCCAGAAAACAAAAGAAAACAGTTGGGGATAACAAAAGCAATCACTATCATAATTTCAAAGTAAGATTTGAAATTGCTTGTTTGTTTCAGACCCATATTTACAACTACTACATACCTCAAACATGCATTTCTAAAACCCAGCTTGGTCTCTCTCATTCCCTCAAACTGCTCCTTCTGCATTCTGTATGACCTAGCTGCCTAAATCAGAAACCTCAGACTTCCTTTATACCTCCCCCCTATTGTTCTCCATGCCCTATGGATTCCATCATAAAATAGATCATTATTACCATTAGTATAAAATTCAGAATCTTAACGAGATCCCCTACTTACCTTTCTAATTTTCTCTCTCATCGCATAAACATCCCCCACTGTAACTCCCAAATTCAACACCACCAACCCTAAACTCATTCAGGCTCCCTAAGGTCATGCGCCACTTCAAGGATTCGAGCCTCTGCATATACTTTATTAAAATCTCTTCCTCTGAATGCTGTGCTTAAACTCTCACTTCCGTAACCTGCCAGAGCTTGTTTATTTCTTCTCTGGGGAAGCAGTTTTAGACACCATTCCTACCAAGTTTGAGTTAGGTACCCCTTGTTGTGTGCTTCCGTAACTCATCACACGTTCCCTGAATCGTTGTTGTTTTTTTTCTTTGCAGTACGCGAGCCTCTCACCGTTGTGGCCTCTCCAGTTGCGGAGCACAGGCTCCAGACGCGTAGGCTCAGCGGCCATGGCTCACGAGCCCAGCCGCTCCACGGCATGTGGGATCTTCCTGGACCGGGGCATCAACCCGTCTCCCCTGCATCGGCAGGCGGACTCTCAACCACTGCGTCACCAGGGAAGCTCCCCTGAATTGTAATTATATGTTCACAGTCGTCCCTGGGTATCCAAGAGGGATTGGTTCTATGACCCCGCTATGGACACCAAAATCCACGGATGCCCAAGTCCCTTGTATAAAATGGTGTAGTATTTGCATATAAACTATGCACATTCTCCCATATACTTTAAATCATCTCTAGATTATTTATAATACCTAACACAATGTAAATGCTATGTAAATAGCTACTGGAGCATAGCAAATTCAAGTTTTGCTTTTTGGAAATTTCTGGAATTAAAAAATATATATTTTCCATCCTCGGTTGGTTGAATCTGCAGATGCAGAACCCGCAGATACTGAGGGCCCACTGTACTTGTCCATATCCTCTACTAGAAGGTAATCTGCTCGAGCACAAGGACCACGTCCTTCTCCTTCATTGTAACTTCAGCACCAAGCATGGCATTCGGCACATGACTGTCTCATCATGTAATAGCTAGATTACCTTATGTTCTCACTTATAAACAGCAGCAGAAAAGAGCCAATAACAAGTTTGGAGGATAAAACGCATCAAAAGGGGATAAGATGAAGAAAGAGGAGAGAAAACAGTAATGGAGTAGGGCACCAGAAGATGGGTGGAATACAAGAAGAGAGATTAATGGAAGAAGTAAAAGAAAGCAAAAATAAAGGATGAGCAGATTTTTTGAAACTCAGAGAAGTCTTTCCCCAGAGAAGTAATAAGAGAACTGGCATTGACTGAGCTCCAAGTGCCAGGCCCTGTCACAAATCCATCATATCATTTACACCTTAAAGTTCCCCTATAAACATCAATACCTCATTTTGCAGATAAGAAAACTGAGACACCAAGAAGTTAGGTGTCCATCCCTACATGATACAGCTGGTAAGTGGGGAAGCAGACATTGAACTCAGCTTACATGGACTGCCCGGGATATATGCTTTTACCTGGAAACGTTCATTTAGGAATCATTTAACTGTAGAACAGGTAGATTTGATAGTAAAAAAGGCTCTAAGCACCTGATCTTATAAATGAAGCTGTGATTTACCTTGTTATAGCTCAGCACCTGCTTTTTTTCCTTTAAATTTCTATCTTATAGCTCCTCTGAGAGCAAGCAGCATACCTGAAGTTAGTAGCAGCCAAAATCCGATGTGGAACTGAAATCTCGGGACTATCCATTCCTCCCCAGGCCCCCCTAGGGAAATGTGTGGCCTGCAGGGACCCAGGGCACATTCTGTACAATGGTTGTTCTAGCCCACCCTTTGCTACAGGCTCCAGATGTGGGGATGGGAATGCTGTTACCCCACCAACCAGCAGTCCCGGCCCACGCTACACAGTCCAGCACTGGCTTTTCCACGCTCTAGTAATACCCCTAAAATGTTAACTTCTGGAAATGAGTGGTTTGTAGCAGATAGAAACCTCAGTTAAGGCACCCACCAGGACCAAAGGGAGATGTTTCCTAAATTGACACTAAAAAATGGGCTTGGAGCTAAAATATATATTGTGTTATTTTATATTAGGAAAAAAGTGTTCTCTGTCTTTTTCTAAACTTCTGTAACAATAAAATAGCTTTGTCATGACAGCATTCCCAGATGCAAGGGAAAGAAGGCTATTCCTCTACTGAACAAAAGCTCACACAATGGCTATTCTGCCTCAGGTTCCTTCATTTTTATGCAAGTTTTCCCTTTCCAGGTAGAAGCAGAGTCCTTAAGGGCAGAGCCCTTGCAGCCTTCCCTTATCTTCCCTACTTTTTGAATAATTTACTAGGCTTTGTAGGTTTTTATCTACAAATATTCTCCACATCTGATGACAACTAATATAAATATATTTCTTGTGCATCTAAACATCAAAGTCAATACTTTCTCATGGAAGCAGATTTTTACAAGAAATTAATTTTAACTGATTCGACTCATCATCTAACAGTGGTTACCAAGGATACCAGATAGCCAAAATCACTTGGCTCCAACTTGCTTGTTAATCAAGAGATATTAACAGAAAGCTGTGAAGAATTATGGTTGTCTAAGTAATCTGTCCAGAAACAATGCCCCCTCCCAACGTCCCCAAGTCCTGAACTCAGATAAAAACATTCCAGTCTATAATAACCACTAAAAACATGCAAAGCTGTCCCTAGAATTTGAAATTCTGTGATTAGTACTTGGAAAAACGACCACTAATGGTTTCACTTTAATTCATTTCCTGATGAAGCACTAAACTGAGAATGGCTACTCATTTGATCTTGTCAATCTGAAAACAGATGATTTTCACCATGGCAGTTACTTGAGCATTCAGGTAATCTAGCTGAAACTGTCCTAAATCAAATATCCCATCACTGTAAATGTATTAATACAAGGTAGCAGCTAACAGCTGAGCCTAGAATGTGCCTTTGAGGAGCAAAGAATTAAAATGAAGACACACAAAACAAAAAATGCTCCCTCTTGCTAAAAGGTCAATGTGGATTTTTTTTTTGAAATATACATAAGATTAAACACTATCTATAATGCATTACTCTACATATTAAAAAAAAACCCAAAGAATTGATAACTTCTCTCCAAAAGGCACAGGCAATCAAGTTACTTACCAATAGCATATTTCTTTACACTTTAAGAATATTAATTATATGTCATCCTTTGCAACTATTTTGTCCTACTTTGTGATTTGTTTTCACTTTGTTTATAATGCCTTTTGCAAGAGGAAAAAAAGAACTGTTGCTGTTGTGTTTGTCAAAATCCGTCAACCTTGTCTTTTACGGTTGTTGACCTTGGGGTCATGCTAAGGAAGGCTTCATCTACTAAAATATGACAGAAACTGGTAGTTGCCATCCAGTATCTATTTTTTCCTTCTTCCAAAAAAAACAAACAAAACAGAACTCCTATTGTATTGAAGTTCCAATACATCAAGTCAAGAGACATTGCCCAACTTACTTCGTAGCTAGGCCATGTTGACTAAATTCTGGTCAATGATATGAGAGCAAAAGTGTTGAGTGGCACTTCCAGAAAGGTTACTTAAAAAGGGCAGACTCGGGTTGGAGGTAGGGTCTTTTGTCATTCCCAGGAACACAAATGTGAGTGCTGGAATTCCAGCAGCCCTATTAGCCCATGAAGTGACTTTGAGTTAGAAGCCATGCACTAAAGAAGGCAAAATAGAAAGACAGAAGGAACCTGGGTCTTATGACTACCTGGAGCCTCCCAGACCTGGACAGCCTGTCTCTAGATCTCTTTGCAAAAGAGAATTTTAAAATTTGCCATCTATGTTTAAGCCCCTGTTATTATTTTCTGTCATATGTGGAGTATCCTGATTAAAAATGCCTATCCTGGGCTTCCCTGGTGGCACAGTGGTTGAGAGTCCACCTGCTGATGCAGGGGACACGGGTTCGTGCCCCGGTCCAGGAAGATCCCACATGCCGCGGAGCAGCTGGGCCCGTGAGCCATGGCCGCTGAGCCTGCGCGTCCGGAGCCTGTGCTCCACAACAGGAGAGGCCACAACAGTGAGAGGCCCGCATACTGCAAAAAAAACAAAAACAAAAACAAAAACAAACAAACAAAATGCCTATCCTATACTTTCCCCTAGAATTTTAATGGTTTTATTTTTTGTAAAAATTAAACCTCAGGAAAATGTTTGGAAGTGGAGCAGGAATATAGTGTTTTTCCCTAAGAGTTAACCAATTATTCCAACACCATTTACTGAATAATCCATTTTCTCCCCTGCTCATTTGAAATGCCACCTTTATTAGATACTACACAGCCATGCTACTTCGTTTAGTTCCATTTTGTTAATTTTTTTGTATGGTCTTTATTTCCTCTGAGAAGTACAGTTAACTGTAGAAAGCTGAGAGTAGAAGTAGAGCTTTAGATGAATGGAAGAAGGACAAAGAAGAGGTCAAATGCTAGCGAAGAACCAGCACTGAGGGCCCAGCTGAGATTAGACGCTCCAGATTACAGCATAAGGATTAACAGGGTGGACTTTGCAACCAGAATGCCTGGCTCAAATTCCAGCACCGTGACTTACCAGCTGTGTGCAGTCATTCAGTCACTTAATCTGTCTGTGCTTTGGAGTCCTCCTCTGTAAAATGGAGATGACACTAGAACCTACCTCAAGGTTGCTGTGTTAAGTGAGTTATTATACAAAAAGCTTAGAACAACATCTGGCATTAAATTCTATTATGTATTATCATTATTTATTAATAATAATACTAGTTATAATGTAACTGTTCCTGTCACTGTCATCATCATTCTTAACATATTAAGATAGTGGCTTTTTTTAGTTTCCTAAGGTATTATCAAGAATAATGTTGAATTCTATCCAATGCTTTTTTGGCATCACTTGAAGGATTATGTTTGTTTGTTTCTCCAAAAACGTACTGTGAATGAGACACAATTTCCCACCCACTAGAAAGGCTATAATAAAAATGACAGATAATGACGAATGTTGGTGAGGAAGAAATGGGAACCCTCATACACTACTGATAGGAATGTAAAATAGTGAAGCCATCTTGGAAAACAGTTTGGTGGTTCTTCAAAATGTTAGTTACCATATGACCCAGCAATTCCACTTGTAGGTATACAACCAAGAGAAACGAAAACATACACCTGTGTAAAAACTTGCACCCAAATGTTCTTAGCAGCATTATTCACAGTAGCTCCAAACTGAAAACAGTCTAAATGTCCATAAACTGATGAACAGATAAATAAAACATGGTATATCCATATAATGGAATACTAATCAGTAATAAAAAGGAAAGAACTAATAACACACGCTACAATATGGCTGGACCTCAAAAACAGTGTGCTAAGTGAAAGGATCCAGTTACAAAAGAGACTGTTTATTATATGATTCCATTTATATGAAATGTCCAGGAAAGGAAACTTTATAGAGACAAAGTAGATTAGTAGCCTCCTGGAACGGGGATTAACAGTGAATGGACCTGAGGGACCTTACTGGGGTGACGGGACTGTTCTTAAACTGGTTTATAGTGATGCTTACACAGCTTCATAAATTTACTCAATAATCACCACTTAAAGTGGGTGAATTATAGGGCATGTAAAATATACCTCAATCAAGTTTTTTTGTTTTTTTAAATGAGGGAATGACTGGAGATAAATTGAGGAAAAGTTGTGAAGCTTGTGTTACTTATTTTGTGTAAACATGGCCAAAACTTAAAAAAATTTATAAACAACAAAAACAACAAATCTACTAGTGCAATAATAGCTTTACCATTCTTGTATTCTTGAAATAAACCCTGCTGGGTTGCAGTATATCATTCTTTTAATACAAAGTTGTATTTATTTTACTATTATTTAACATAGAATTGGCTATTTACAATAGCCAAGACATGGAAGCAACCTAAATGTCCACCGACAGACGAATTGATAAAGAAGATGTGCTACATATATACAATGGAATACTAGGGACTCAGCCATAAAAAAGAATGGAATAATGCCATTTGCAGCAACGTGGACGGACCTAGAGATTATCACACTAAGTGAAGTAAGTCAGAAAGAGAAAGACAAATATCATATAATTTAACTTATGTGTGGAATCTAAAATATGATACAAATGAACTTATTTACAAAACAGAAACAGCCTCACAGACACAGAAAACAAAGGAGAGGGGATGGGGGAGGGATAAATTAGGAGTTTGGGATTAGCGGATACAAACTCCTATATATAATATAATAAACAACAAGGTCCTACTGTATAGCACAGGGAACTATATTCAATACCCCGTAATAAACCATAATGGAAAAGAATATGAAAAAGAATATATATAACTGAATCCCTTTGCTGTACACCAGAAACTAAGACACCATTGTTAATCAACTACAGTATACATTAATAAAAAAATAAAAAAAATTTTAAAGAAAAGAATCTAGTAGTATAACAGCCAATTCTGATCCTCCTCTGACATTTCCCCATGTTCTAAGCTGCACTATTAAGGGCACTATGTAAAACCCACTCCTCTCCATATGCTTCCCTGGATCAAAACTGATGACTGTCCACAGCCCTAAAACATCACGTTTTACTGTAAAAGCATGTGCTACAGGGCTTTTGTTTGGTGAATCTGTTCAATCTAACTTCCCAGTTCCCACGTACTGAGGCACTGGGAAGACAGCTATGATTGAGTCACCGAAGCATAAGACAATATAAAATTAAACGATCAAAAAAACAATGTAATGGAAAAGAGCTGCAGTTTTAATCTTTATCGGGTGCAGAGTGGATCCTCTCAAACTGAACCTATGGGGATTAGTTTCCCCCCAGAGAAGCCCTCAGTAATCCAACATAAATGGCCTCTAGAGCAGCGCGGACTAGGATCAATGGATGCTTCGTTCGGAAGTAAAAAAGAAACACTTTGGGGGATTTTCTAGTTCTCTTTGCAGACTCTCTCCGAAATAGATTCCGTAACATGCTGAACTTTAGCTCCATCAAAGTTAAAGTAATCCACACAGAGCACTTCCAAAGTCCCAGAAGAAGGATGACCTATAAATTTGGGATATTATGGTGACATTAAATCTAAAGTATCAGTCACAGTGGAACAAATTAGAGAAGAGCAAACAACAGTTTTCTCATTCCCTCTGAAACAATTTGCGAAGTCTTTAGAGCTAGCTCAGCTAGGCCATCATTTGACATCCATATTATTCGAAAACATCAGAACTGAAAATATGTTTAACCTGAGACTTTCTGAGTAAAGTGTTACAAGTGGTTCTAACGTGTCCCCTCATTCATGCCTATTTCTTTGTTTCCCAGGTTTTTCTGATGGGAAGTGAACAGACTGGCAAGAAGGACTGACAGCCAACAAGAATCAAGCAACCACATTCTCTAAGCTGAGTACCTCGTTAGAGTTTTTACAGACTTTATTTACAGTATGCTTATCCTAAATTAAAAATAAGCGATAATCATATTACATGCCTAGCAATAAAGAAGACCATGCTTTTAGTTAGCACCAGGATGCTACAGTTACATCCTACAGTTACATTTCCTACAGAATTTATTATTAGTTGCACCAACAGCAGCTGTACTTACTAGTAACTGGAGATAAGTCCCACTGCGGTAAGAAAAAAAAGAATCAGTGATAATAGTAAATGCATTTTCATGCTTAGATTTCCTTCCCTAATATTTTATAATGGTTTTATACAGATGGTCGGAGCACCATTTTGACAATGGGGCTGTAAAAAGTAATTTCAATCCATGAAGGCTATAAATGAACGTCATTTGCAACCTTGGCTGCACACCAGACTAATGTGTAGAGATATTTTAGATGGCACCACAGAAGATTCTGATTTAGTCAGTTTGGGGACAGGGCAGTTGTGTCTTCAAAAGTTCCCCGATTGATTCTGATGCATAGCTGGAATTGAGAGTCACTTTCCAAAACCCTTCAAGTTTTTAGGGGGCCTTAGAATTCAACGTTTTCTCACCTTCTTTGATTTCCAGTAACTTCTTCCCAATGACCTACCAGTCAACTGCCCTGGACATGTGCATCAGATCTCACATATATTCTTGAACTTAATGAATTTAAAAGTAAACATGCTGGACATCCTACAGTAAACCTAATAAATCACATGACCATCCTCCCAGGCACCTATACCAGAAATTTGGAAATTAGGATTTCTCTACTTCACATCAGCGTACCAACTATTTTACCTCTTAATATTTTCTATATTTATCATCAGTTCTCCAATTCCATTGCTGCAAAACATCCCTTCAACACTTCTGCCTAGATAAATACTAAGGGTCTACTACTTCTGGTATTTTCTTTAAAATCCCCCAGCTTTGACTCTGCAGGTGCCCGACTGCACCACTACACCATCACTACCCATCTTCATCGCAAACATTCCTCATGCAGGTCACTTCCCTCCATTCCTGGCCTGCTGTCAACACTACTTCTGTCTTAATTTTTGGTCAGTTCAATACTTCCCCAGCTCTGGTCTATCTGTTCTTTTCCTTGTCTCCTTCAGTCACTTGTCCCACACTCTACCTTAGGGCCTCACTCCCAGGATCACACTCTCGACACAGTCATCCAGCAACTGCAGCCCCTCCATTATCTCTGTTTGGCCCCCTCCTCCTCACTGCTTTCCCAGCTATCATCCTACCCCAGAGCACCTACAGTCCACTAACCCTACCACCTCTTCACTATCCTTAACACCCCGTGAGTCCACTTTACTCTCCTTACTCAGATGAAATTTCAGACTCAATCATTCTCATCGCTCCACTTTATACACCATCAACTCTTTATGTGTTTTTTTAATTGAAGTACCGTTGATGTACAATATTACATAAATTACAGATGTACAATACAGTGATTCACAAGTTTTAAAGGTTATACTCCATTTATAGTTATAAAATATTGACTATGTTCCCTGTGTTGTACAATATACCCTTATGGCTTATTTTACACTTAATAGTTTGTATCTCTAAATCCCTTACCACTCTATTGCCCCTCCACCCACCCTCTCCCCCTGGTAACCACTAGTCTGTTCTCTATATCTGTGAGTCTGCTTCTTTTTTGTCATCTTCACTAGTTGGTTGTTTTTTTTAGATTCCACATATAAGCGATAACTATTTGTCTTTATCTGTTTGACTAATTTCACTAAGCATAACACACTCTAGGTCCATCCATATTGTGGCAAATGACAAAATTTCATTCTTTTTTATGGCTGAGTAGTATCCTATTGTGTGTGTGTGTGTGTGTGTGTACACACACACACACACACACACCCCATATTCTTTATTCATTCATCTGTCGATGGACACTTCGGTTGCTTCCATATCTTGGCTACTGTAAATAACACTGCTGTAAACATTATGGTGCATATTTTTTCGCATTAGTGTTTTTGTTTTTTTCAGATATATACCCAGGAGTGGAACTGCTGGGTCATATGGTAGTTCTTTATTTAGTTTTTTGAGAAACCTCCATACTGTTTTCCACAGCAGCTGCACCAACTTACATTCCCACCAGCAGTGTACGAGGGTTCCCTTTTCTCCACATCCTCGCCAGCATTTGTCATGTGTGTCCTTTTTGATGATATCCATTCTGACAGGTGTGAGGTGATACCTCACTGTGGTTTTGATTTGCAATTCTCTGATGATTAGTGATGTTGAGCAACTTTTCATGTGCCTGTTGGCCATGTGCATGTCCTCTTTGGAAAAATGTCTATTCAGGTCTTCTGCCCATTTTTTAACCAGGTTGTTTTTTTGATGTTGAGTTGTATGAGCTGTTTATATATTTTGGATATTAACTCCTTATTGGTCATATCATTTGCAAATATTTTCTCCCGTTCAGTAGGTTGTCTATACACCCTCAACTCTTTCGCCACTCTTTCACTGTCATACATAAGCACGACCCTGCTCAAACACAAACTCCTGTCTCTTCATGCCTGCACAAACACAGCTGCATGTGATGGGAGAAAAAACCTCACACCTATGCTGGTGGATATCACTTTAAATTCACAAGCACCAACTTCAAGTAGGCCCTTAATGTTGTCTGGCAGGCTCACTCCACTTCCCTAATCCATTCAATCTCCTACCTCCTGGACTATCACTTTCTATCTTTCCTGTTTTCAAACCTTCAGCATCTTCTACCCCATCCTCACTCTCAGCTGGTAACCTTGCTGCTTCCCTTTTCACTGATAATGGAAGAGTAATCAGAGGACAATTCTGTAAGATCCCCAAACCATATCTACTCACCTGGGCCCATATACTCTGCGCTGGTTCCTTGACAACAACTGAACTGTTGAAAAACCCACCGACTCAAGCACATCACTCAGGCAGTTCAATCCTCTGCACCATTTGTAACTTCTCTCCAGCATACAAACGTGCAGTTATTTTCTCCTTTCTTTAGAAACCATCTTTTGAATCAATTTCTCCTCCCTTTTCCTTCACAACAAAACAAAAAAGTAGTGTATATTCTTTTTTCAACATCTCTTCTCTGTCTCTTGAAGAGACTGTAATCAGACTTTCACCTACTCCATTCACCCACCCCCACTCCAAAACCACTCAGTTCAAGGTCACCAATGAACTACCACGTTGCTAAATGCAATGGGCAGTCCTTGGTTCTCATCGTACTTGACCCATCAGCTGCATTTCACACAAGGGCTCATGGCTTCCTCCCAGGAATACTTTCTGCACTTCCAGGCCATCACACTGCTGATTTTCCTCCCACTCTACTTAACTAATCCTTTTCAGTCTCCTTTGTTCGTTCCTTCTCATCTCCCTCACCTCTAACTAGTTGTTTGACTTCTTTTATCTTAAGTCACTGCTTGGTAGGCTCATCTAGTTTCTTGGCTTATAAATATCATCTTTATGCTGATGGCTCCTAAATGCATATGTGGAGACTAGACTTGGTCCTTGAACTCTAGGAGCATATCCAAATGCCCACTCAAGGATATCCCTCCAGCAAGCCTCCCCTCATTATCCTACATCATTAATTATTGTTCTCTACCAGATCATTCCCATCACCTAAGCACTGTTATCTCTTAATTTCTTATAACTTATTATTTTTTATAAACTTTATTTATTTTAATGTGAGTTTTCTTTTTTTGGGGGGCTGCGTTGGGTCTTCATTGCTGTGCGCGGGCTTTCTCTAGTTGCGGTGAACGGGGGCTACTCTTTGTTGCAGTGCACAGGCTTCTCATTGCGGTGGCTTCTCTTGTTGCAGAGCATGGGCTCTAGGTGCGTGGGCTTCGGTAGCTGCAGCACGCGGGCTCAGTAGTTGTGGCACGCAGGCCCTAGAGCACATGGGCTCAGTAGTTGCGGCACATGGACCCTAGAGCACCTGGGCTTCAGTAGTTGTGGCTCGCGGGCTCTAGAGCGCAGGCTCAGTAGTTGTGGCGCACGGACTTAGTTGCTCGGAGGCACGTGGGATCTTCTCCGACCAGGGATCAAACCCGTGTCCGCTGCACTGGCAGGCGGATTCTGAACCACGGCGCCACCAGGGCCAGGGAAGTCCTCTTATAACTTTAAATAAAAACAAAAACCCTTGATCTCACTTCCCTCACCAGTGACTACTAACTCATTTCTCTGCTCTTGTCTACAGAAAAACTTGAAAGAGTAGTCTATACTCACTGCCCCTGATTCCTCTCCCATCAATTTCTCTTAAGGCCCCTCCAGTCAGGCTCCTGTTCTCATCTCTCTACCAAACGGCTTGTCAACATCACGTCCAATGACCCCTACGTCATGTAACTGCTGTGGTCAGTCATCAGTGCTCATTCTACTTGACCCAATGGTAGCATTTTACACAGCTGTTTATTTCCCCTCTTTCACACACCTTCTTCTTCTTGGTTTTCAGGTCAATACTCTTGCTTGGATCTTCTGCTCTCTTTATTAAACTTCTTTTGCTGATTTCTCATTTTCTCTCCATCCTCTTAGTGATGGAGAGTTCCAGCACTCAGTCCTGGTACTCTTATCTCCTCTAGTCAACACCACCTTCCTAGATGATTCCTTTTAAATATCCCCTCTAAGCCTACAACTCTCACATCTGTATCTCCAGTCCAGCCATCTTTCCCAAACTCCAGGCTCATACGTCCAGCTTCCTCGTCTGTTCCCCACATGACTCACTAATAAGCATTTCCAACTTAATACATCCAAAACTTAGCTCCTAATTATTCCCCTCAAACTTCTCCTCTATTCTCTTGCTCAGGCCAAAATCTTGGCGTCATTCTTGATTCCTCTGTCTTTCACACCCTACATCCATCCATCAGCAAGTCCCATCAGCTCTACCTTCCAGCTACCCAGAATCTGACCACGTCTCACCACCCCCACTGCCATCACTCTGGTCCAAGCCACCATCATCTCTCACAGCAGCCACCTCACTACTCTCCCTGATTCTACCCTTCCCTTCTACCGTCTGTTTTCTATATGCCGGTCAGAGGGATCCTCTCTATTCCTAAGTTAGAACATATTACTTCTCTGCTTAAAACTTTCTTAAGGCTTCCCATCTTTCTCTGAGTAAAACTGACAACGGCTTCTAGGGCCTTACAATCAGCCTGCCATCACCTCTCTGACCTCACCTACTACTTCCCTCCTCCTTGCCAACCCCACCACAGTGCCACTGCCCCTGGCTAATACCTAGATATACGAAGCATGTGCCTGCCTCAGGACCTTTACACCTGCTGTCCCACTGCCTGGAATGCTCCTCCTCCTGATATGTGCACATCTTGCTCCCACATCTCTGACTTTTACTCATACATCCATTTCTCAGGGATGCCATTTTAATTTCCACACCTCTTCTCTTTCCATGCTTTATTTTTCTCCTTAGTGCTTATCACTAACATACGATGTAATTAGTTAATTTATTTATGTATTATTTTCCTCATGCCAACATGTAAGTTCTATAAGGGCAAGCTTTTTATGTTCTGTTTGGTTCCCTAGTGTAGATACAATACTGTATCAGGGTACCTAGGTGTGTACAATACCTAGAACAGAGCCTTGTACATGGGAGAGGTTCAATAATGTTTGATGAGTTAGTGAATGGCATTTCTAATCATAACCTCTGCCTCCAGAGTCATCTAATTAGAAGACAAACCTGCTCACCTCAGTTTTCAGCTTAAAACCCTTCAGTGGGTCTGCAGTGCTATAGCTGATGCAAACTGAAATGTCTTCCACAGCCAGGCATAGCCCCTAAATGTCATAAGAAAAGTTTACGTGTGGGGGGCGGGGCAGGTGGGGCAGATATGAAAAGTGGAAAATGTAAGACCTGCCTAAGGGCATTCAATTCAATTATTTTAAAGAACTGTACCAGCCTCTTAGCAGCCCCTGTATATATTGGGTTGGCCAAAAAGTTCGTTCGGGTTTTTGGTACGATGTTACGGAAAAACCCAAATGAACCTTTTGGCCAACCCAGTAGCATAAACCACCATCTCCACAGTGTGGCTTGGTAGGCACTACGCAGGCTTGTCATGCTTACGCCCTCCTGGGCCCTATAACATCAGAGAAAACAGGCTGTGCATATCCTCAAACTGAGGGACTGCCATACAACTGAACACACTGCTTTTTCATTATCAGATAAACAGGCAAGGAAGCAAGATGTCACTGTTGGCATAGTCTGAAACTATATCTGGAACCCAGATGTTTGAACCAGACGACTACACTTGCTAAAGGCAGTTTTTACAACTCTATGAGGTAACGACACTTGCGTTTCAAGGTGACATGGCTGGGGATCTGAATAGGTAATCTCCTATGCGGTGATTCCAATCTGTCAGGCCCTTCACTCAGTCAGGAAGAACATTATCACCAACTTCAGCTTTTTTCCCATGAGAACCAGGAAGACCTGAGAAGCGAACTCACAGGATTTTCCCCATCCTGGAATCTCCTGGTCTACTTTGCTGAGAATGGATCCTATGGGCTCATCGCAGTAAACTGTACTTCCTTCAAGATTTCTGCAGCAGAGTACTCTAACCCAAGTCCTCCGTGGGACTTTGACAATGGCAAACAAGGACTTCCATGATCTGATGACCAGAGTTCACAAGAGCAAACTCATCTCTCAACATTACCAACACACCCTCCTCCACTTACTACTGCCAAAGATCCATTCTCTCCTGTCCTAGAACGTTTGTAAATTCCGAGAATGTCCTTCCCACCCACACATTCCAGGCAAAGTGCTCTGCCCAAGAATCACCTTCTTCAGGAATTCTCTACAGATCCACTCAAGTCAGCTAATTACTTCTCTCCTCTTTTTCTGAACTGTATTCAGTAATATCTCCCTTCCAATCTTTATTTTATTAATTGCAATTATTGTTTTATCTCAGTTCCACAGGGGCAGTAACCATGTCTAATGTATCTTTTGTGTGTGTGGGGGGGGTTTTTTTTTTTTGCGGTATGCGGGCCTCTCACTGTTGTGGCCTCTCCCGTTGCGGAGCACAGGCTCCGGACGTGCAGGCCCAGCGGCCATGGCTCATGGGCCCAGCCGCTCCGCGGCATGTGGGATTTTCCCGGACCGGGGCATGAACCCGTGTCCCCTGCATTGGCAGGCGGACTCCCAACCACTGCGCCACCAGGGAAGCCCTCTAATGTATCTTTGAATCAGTGATGCCTAACCTAGTACCTGGCACTTAAGAGGCACTCGATGGATGTTTTTTGAATTCAACTTAATTATAATTAGAAGAGTGATCAGATCAGTGTGGCTATAGTAGTAAAGTGCTAGGAAGGGAGGGGAGTTGGAAAGAGGGGGAAAAAAGGAAAAAGATTCAAGTTATATAACAGCAATTTTTTTTTCATATTTCACATACATAAAGGCAGCATTTTGCCTTGGAAAGAATGAACCCCTATTTCTTGACGCACTCCTAACATTATAAAAGGCAGTCTAGTGTAATGGACTGATTATAGTCAGACAACCCGAGTCCATTGACTATACAATGCTCCTTCTCTAAGTTAATCTGACAGAATATTTATGGTCCAACTAATGCAAACTGGTAAGAAATACATTAAGATTCTCAAAAAATAAATTTGTACGTGGTAGAGAATAAACACACAAAATTCACATAACAGGAAATATAAATTGCTTTAAAATATTAAAAACATTCAACACTACAAACAAAAAATGCAAGTTGAAACAACAACCAGGTAGCTACTTAAACCCTGTTACATTAGCAACCTTTTGTTCACATTATACCACCTGATGGTAGTAGACTGACTGTTGATATGTAGCAGGGCTAACTGGCATAGATATACTGGAAAGCAATTGGAACCCACTGGTGATAATTAACTATTAAGAAATTTTCCCAAAAGGGAGTAGGGTACTATAGATGTAAAATGTTATTTGTAGTAATAAAAAATCAGATGCTAGAACTACCCCAAAAGAAACGTTAAGTAAAAAAAGATTTCTCTACCTTCTGGAATATATAATCACAACAATTGCACAATAATGACTGTTCATCATGGAAAATTATAATAATAATAGTAATAATGGCTAGTATTTATTGAGCATTTTCTACGTGCGCAGTACTACGGTAAGTATTTCACATGCGTTATGAGATAAGTACTAATGTAGGGTTGCTAGATTTAACAAATAAAAATATAAGATGCCCAATTCAGTTTGAATTTCAGATAAACAATAGATATCTGTTGTTTATCTGAAATTCAAATTGAACTGGGCATCCTGTATTTTATTTGGGTAATAGCACTCCATTTTATTCATGAGAAAACTAAGACACAGGGATTGAATAACTTTCCAGGGTCATACAGCTAATAAGTGGTGATAAAAAGTTAAGTTTACAAAAAAGTAGAATAGTAAATTTTGTTTATGAATAATTTCAGGCATACCTTGCTTTATTGTGCTTCACAGATACGGCATTTTTTTTTTTTTTTTTTTTACAAATTGAAGGTTTGTGGCAACCCTGCATCGAGCAAGTCTATCAGGCCATTTTTCCAACAGCACTCACTTCATGTCTCTGTCATATTTTGGTAATTCTCCCAATATTTCAAACTTTTTCATGACTATTATATTTGTTTTGCTCACTTCATGTCTCTGTCATATTTTGGTAATTCTCCCAATATTTCAAACTTTTTCATGATTATTATATTTGTTATGGTGATCAGTAATCTTTGAGGTTACGACTGCAAATAAATTATGACTCACTGAAGTCTCAGATGATGGTTAGTGTTTTTTAGCAATAAAGTATTTTTAAATTACATACTTTTTTTTAAGACATAATGCTGTTGTACACTGAAGAGACCACAGTATGGTGTAAACATAACTTTTATATACACTGGGAAAGCAAAAAATTCATGTGTCTCACTTTACTGTGGCAGTCTGGAATCAAACCTGCAACATCTCCAAGGTATGCCTGCATAAATAGGTGAAACATGCACGTGCCCATGGATCACAGAGGAGGGGAAGCGTGGACAGGTGATACTACTACCACCAAATCCATTTACTGAGCAGTTACTGGAGCACTTACTCTGCACACTGTGCTGCAACAGCCTCCCCCCGTCCCGTTCTACAGATGAATAAAGCGAAGAGTTAAATATTTTGCCCAAGGTCAATAAAGCTAGTAAGGGCAGGATCAGATTCTGACTCCAAAGCTCTTGCTTATTCCACTCTGTCATCTTGATTTCCTGGGTGAGATTTTTTTTTTTTTTCTTTCGAGTGCAGTTCTATCAGTGTTGGTATAAAAGTTTTGGTGTGATAAAATACATGCACGAGGACACATGAATATTTCAAGGAGATCTGCAAAGCCAAGTTGCTGGGGTTTGCCTTGGTTTAAAGCCATACTTCAAGCCAACCCAGTGCAAAACTTGAAAAGAAAAAGTCGTGGTAAACATTTATGGCTCAAATTGTGATTTCATTTAGAAAGTAATAATACATACTCCATACTTATCTTTTGGAAAGGGAGACTGCTCTCCCACTGATGTCCCCCACTAAGCTCCTCCCTTTCTCTACACACCTGAGCACATGAACTTGTTAGTTCCCTCAAGTAAGTCACTTAGGAAGGGATTATGATTTTTTTTTTTAAGCCAACCACATGAGAAAGCCCAGGAGCACACACAAACACAGAAGTGCCAGTATGCTCTTACAATGAAAGCAATGCCTGTGCTCTATACATAACAGGGAATTTTAGGATGATTTCCCTTAAGTGTCAGCTTAAGTTTTCCTTGAGAGTTTAGCCCACATCAAGAAGTTCGCTTTTGATTGTTTATTCTGAAAGAGGCAGCTGGCCACAGGGCTGCCTGTGATGCCTTTACCACAATTTGCTTTTGTTTTTCCCTCTTGATAATTACCTCATGACTAAACCACTCACTGGTCCATGTAGAGGAATCCCGTGGAGATGAAAACACACTTGTTTAAATAAAATATTTATGAAGAAGCCCTAAAATGTCACTGAAGTAATGCAAATTAAATCTTCACATATTGTGCATCCAATATGCCACTCATTCCTTAGAAGACTCTCTAGTTCCTGATTGCAATTAACATTAATTTTTAAAAATTAATCCCATTGTGCATAATCACACCAATGTCTATTCATAAAAATCCAGTGTTTTAAGGATGATTTTTCACTTGACTATCTTTGAAAATCTGAATTAAGGTTAAAGTTTAATCTCAATGATTATTTTGGAGATTTTTCCTTAGGAACTGCATTTAATTATTATCTTACATGTACACCTTTTTATAAGTTATTTCATTCTAAATCAATATAAGGTGACACTAGTGACGGTTCCACATTCTGGCCTTTCAATGAAATACTTTGGACATGATTTTCTCAATTTGTTCTTTTTTTTCCCCAAATTGAGTGGATATAATAGATTCTCATGATATTTTTATAGAGTCCTTCAAATAAAAATTGGGGGTAATATTATCAAAAGAAAGCTAAGAATCACTTAGTTGATTTGGGTGATGACTGTACAAGGTAACAGTCAAGGCCCCCGACTTGATACCATCTTTCCTAATTTTGCAAAAAAGAAATGTGAGCTGAGCTGAGAAGAGTTAGGTGGGTTCATCCTTCACTTATTGGCCTCAACAGTTGTCTTCCACCTGGTGCACATTACAACCAAGAGAGGAACTTATATAAAAATATACCGATAGCAGGCCCCACCCCCAGCGGTTCCAATTTAATTGGTCAGGATAGAGCTCAGCCATTGGTAGTTTCCTGTTTGTTTTATTTTTGTTTGTTTGTTTTTCAGAGCTCCCTAAATGTTTCTAATACGCAACCAAGGTTGAAAACCAGTCTAGAGAAAGCGTCTCCTGACTAGGGTTAACATCTACTTAGAAAGAGGGGTCATCATCAGTGATGTGTCGTAAGGAGGGGTCATCAGTGATGTGTCGTAAAGCTCTATTTGACACCCTGACCAAGTGAACATCCTCTAGTTCACCAGAAAATGAAGAAAAAAATCCCTAGAAATACAAAGCTGGAATGTCAATGGAAAACCAGTATCCCGAATAAAAGAATTCATGACCAAGCTACTGAGCAATGTCCATCGACAGATGAAAGGATAAAGAAGATGTGATATATTTTTTATATATATATATATATATATATATATATATATATATATATATAGTGGAATACCACTCATTCATAAAAAAGAATGAAATAATGCCTTTTGCAGCAACATGGATGGACCTAGAGAATATTATACTAACTGAAGTAAGTCAGAAAGAGAAAGACAAGTATCATATAATATCACTTCTATGTGGGATTTTTTTAAAAGATACAAATGAATTTATTTATGAAACAGAAATAGACTCACAGACACAGACATAGAAAACAAACTTATGGTAACCAAAGAGGGAGGAATAAATTAGGAGTTTGGGATTAACAGATATACACTATTATATATAAAGATAGACAAACACAGGGACCTACTGTATACCACAGGGAACTATATTCAGTATCTTGTAATAACCTAGAATGGAAAATAATCTGAAAAAGACTATATTGGTGTGTGTGTGTATAAAACTACATCACTTTGCTGTACACCTAAAACTAACACAACATTGTAAATCAACGATACTTCAATTTTAAAAAGTAAAAATAAAAATATTGAGCAAAATCTGTATAACTGCATAGAATTCAACCTACACTTAGAGATTAAATCCATGATACAAAAACAGAACAGAGAGAGGACATCTAAATGAAAAAAAAAATCTAGCAAATTTTCATTGACAACAACTCCTAGATTCTTAGTATATGTGATGTGCTTATCTAGAAGCTACTTTGACTTAGGCTCAACTCTTTTTCTTAAATGGAACCCACGGCCTTGGGCTAGTTTAGCTCTCTGCACTTCAACTTATTCAGATATACCAATCTCTTTTGGCAATGCTTCTCAAACGTTAATGTGCCTGTGAATCACCTGAGGATCCTGTTAAGACACAGATTCACATTGGTAGGTCTGGCACACAGTCGAACACTTTGAGCAGCGAGGTCTTAGAAGATGTTAAGAGGATTAAAGGAAACAACCTACATAAAGTGCTTGGCACAGATGTAGCTGGCACCCTTCAGAAGAAAAGACTTACAAGGAAAATAATAAAACATGGTTGAAACTTAGAAATCATTCGATCCAATCTTCTTTTCTTTTCCAGATGCGGAAACAAAAGGATGAGAAAAGTTACAATCGCTACCCCCTAATAGCCAAATGGAGAAGAGACGAATTCTTTTTTGACTGCAATAAGTATAATCGAGATCAACAAGTAGAAGTTAAATTGAGCTTTTCATTCCACGCAAGGAAAGACCTTTTAATAACTGCTGTCCTACAATCAACTGGCCCTCTTGAGGAGAGAGAGTGAAGTCCCCACTTACAAAGTATGAGCACTGACCAGTTGATAACGTTAAAGAAGACTCCCATACTTCAGGGAGACATTGAACTTAGAGACATCGCACATCTAATATGTACACACACAAAAAAATCTTTAATAAAACAAAAAAATTTTTAATAAAACAAAAACTTCCTTATTTTCCTCCCCACTCCAACTCTGCTCCTCCTTAAGTCTTACCCTATGCAGTAAATGGAGTTGCTTAGGTCAAAAAGCCTTGGGGGGCTTCCCTGGTGGCGCAGTGGTTGAGAGTCCGCCTGCCGATGCAGGGGACACGGGTTCGTGCCCTGGTCCAGGAAGATCCCACATGCTGCGGAGCGGCTGGGCCCGTGAGCCGTGGCCGCTGAGCCTGCGCGCCCAGAGCCTGTGCTCCGCAACGGGAGAGGCCACAATAGTGAGAGGCCCACGTACCGTAAAAAAAAAAAAAAAAAAAAAAAAAGCCTTGGGGTCACCCTTAACTCCTCTTCTCTCACCACTCACCTCCATTCCATCAACAAATCCTAGTGCTGTATCTTCAAACTGATGTCCACTATCCCCTTTGTCTGGGTTACTAGAGTAAACCTGCTAACAAGATTCCCTGTCTTTACTCTTGAACTTCAACAGCATTTTCTCAACACAGCAGCCAGGGAGTTGCCGCTTCTCTGTTAAAACCCTTCTCGTTCAGAATAAAAACCAAAGTCCTTATAATGGTTTAGAAGGCCATACATGATCTTCCCCCTCCAACCGTTAACCGTATTTCTTGTCATTCTCTATCTTATTCACTCTGCACCAGTCACCCTGGAACTCAACTATTCCTTGCATCACATCAAGGACGCTCCTATCTCCTGACCTTTGCACTTGCTCTTCCCTCTGCTGTGAAGGCTATTCGCTGAGATTCACGAGTTTATGCCGGACATTGCCAATATACCAAACAACATAATGACACCTAACAGAAGGATTCTAATTGCTCTCTATGGAAAAGTGCTCACCCTCAGCTTAAAGATCCACATTTTACTTTCCATAGTTGGTACAGATGAAGGACTGGGTGAGGTATTCCAGTTCCAATTTATGACTTAGCCTCATCAAATTCTCTCTCAATACCAAGTTAGGGAAGACTAAGGACTGTACTCCTACATCAGAGCACTGCAACTACCTGGGCAAAGAATAACCTTTCTGATAGCCCACTGATTTGTGACCCAGGCTTATCCCACCACTGAAAAAATGAACAAACATCCTAGATGTGGTATCACTCTGCTGTCCACAGGGAATTATATCTGGTTTCTCCTTTCAAAACCAAAGTTCCTCAGTTGAGCTTGAGAAAACCTAGCTACCACTGGGTAGCCAGGGATGAACAATGGGCAGAAAAAGCTGAAACATGGCATTCATGTGGGTTCCTTTACAGAAAAGGAAGTCACGCATTTACAGAGACGACTCCCTAGGGACCCACATGCTAGGGCTGCTGCTAGGCATGGTTGTGCCGGGTCCCACTACACTGCAGCAGCAGCGCCATTCACAGCTTTGGGCGGTGCAGCTACTCCAACCACTCAGCTTTTAGGACTCGGAAGTTAAAGGCACTCTTGGCTTGGGCAACCAAACAGCTTTACAGGGATGCAGACAAATGCATCTGATGTAAGAGTTAATGTGGGCAAGGAGAGGAAGGAGGGAGATGAAGAGAGATGCTGGCCTGAGTTGCACTGCCCTGGAAGAGAGATGCTGGCCTGAGTCGCACTGCCCTGGAAGAGAGGGCACACTTTGGATGTGGGCTTCAGCCTCAGTTCCTCTGACCTTGCACTCACGGTCCCCCTCCCCACGCCTGCCTCGTGAACAGGCTACTGCCTGACCCAAATCAAAGATCACGAGGGTCATGGGGCTACCTCAAAGCCACTGTGCCCTAGTTTAAGAAAGCAGAGCAGTGCTTTCAGGAACTCAGAGAGCAGCACGGCATACTCTTTATCTGCGGCTATTTCTCAGCCAAGGAATCAGATGTGTCTTTTGTAAGGAGTCTTCTCCGTGATTCTTCCTCAAGGGCTTCCCAGTGCAGGGGCTGAGGAAAACTTTAGAACATGGGATCTAGCTCGAAGATTAAGAGGAGCAGAGGCACAAAATCAGCCAAAAGGATGTGGAGTGTTAAACATGCAACTCGGCGAGAGGCCTCATCCATCTTCTCTTGTAAAGCCAAAGAGGACCGCTCGTGTGCAGTAACAGTGGGAACTCCTGGCACAGTCAACAGGCAAAGCAGCGGCACGTTTCAACACTAACACTTCCTTCGGGTGAAGCAAGCTAGATGATTTCTTGTTCCTGCTGCTTAAGGACAGAACTTTCCCCAGTGAGGACACCATTCTGGGCCCCCAGTTCATGAATGAAGTGCTCTTATTCCTGTCTGCAGTCTGTGCAGCACATCAGTCCAGCAAGGAGGCGCACAAAGGCTGGGCATTAAACCTCCGGGGGAATCACTGGAAATCAACAATATTTCTTGACTTAATTCTCCACTTTGAAGTAACACATTAGTGATCATCCCATAAACTTAATTAATGTAACCACAGGCAATGCGGAGCAATAATCTTTCTTTTACAAAAAAAAACGCCTTTGAGTAGGGAAAATCTGATATAAACTTTTATTAGATGACTTCTCTTCACCCCACAGACCCATTTTGGATATACTATCAAGGAAATGCTATTGAAGTCAGGCTCAGTGTATACCTCTTTATGAATCAAATAATTCTCTAATTTATCCTTGGGTAAATGAATTTTTATATAATGGATTGGCTTAAAATGAGGTAAATTCATACTGGATACTTTGCACACCAACAGCTCATTTCCAATATTTATACACAGGAATATCAGGGGAAGGGCCCTTTTCTTACCCCAACTTTAACAATCCAACCACAACATGCTTTTTTTTTAGTACTCAGGTTGAGAGACTATTCGAGAAAATGATTCCTCATGGTGAGAAGAATCTCAAGTAAACATTTGGAAGGAATATGTCTTTCAGTAACCAGCAGTGGATGAGAAGATGTGGGAGACCCAGGACCCTCGGGGAAGGCAAACGGCTCCACTAAAACTCCCTCTTCCTATCTTAACTGGTCAAAGGCCAAAATAAATGAACTTTCCAAAGTTAGGAGCTTCGAAACTTTCACTAGGAATAACTGTAGGTGCACAAGCCATGACCCGTGAGCCCATTGACCTTCGTGTGCCCGGTGGCGGAATCTGGTTGAGCCGGGAGCCCAGGCCCAGGCCGCCTCCACGCCGAGAGACCCGGAGGGAACGGGTTCAGGCCCGGCTGTCCAGGACCCGGAGCTCTCAGTCCCCGGCCCAACGTCGGCTCCCGCCCCTCCCTTCTCACCCCAGACCAAGGACAGGAAATGGGCAATCCGGGAAGAGGATGGGGAGCGCCCGGTGGGATTCAACCGCAGCCCGGGGCCGTCCCCAACTCCCAACTTCCCAGAGTTTCCTCTGGCCTCGTCCCCCTTCCCATGGCTCGCGAGAGCGCCGCGGCCTCTCCTCGCCCGGAGCGCAGAGCCCGGGAAGTGGAGCTCGGAGCTCGGGAGCCGCCCCCAGGAGCCCCGGTGACAGAAGCGCAGGTGACGGGCGTGGTGCCTCCAACCCCGCGCCAGCCCACCCGGTCCCGGCCTCCATGCAGCAGCCTCCGCCGGGGTCCCTGCCCGGGTTCAGCATCAGGCCACCGTGCGCTAGTTCCTGGTGCCCTCCCCTAACTCGGTGGTCACCCGCCCTCCTCCCTCCAGTCCGTGTCGTTCTCCTGCCTCAGGGCCCGGTGCGGCCCCAACTCCCAGCCCGGGGCCCTCCGGTCGCGCCCGGCAGCGGCGGCGACACTCACCTGGGTCTCGGAGCCGGGGTCTGGCGCGGTCCCGCAGGTGGTAGATGAAATCCTGGCAGCTGTCGTGCTCCAGGGCCCCGCGGGCACAGAGCTCGGCCAGCAGCTGCAGCGCCTGGTGACAGAGCGCGTCCCTGGCCCCGGGCATCGCCCCCCCGCATCCTCGGACCGAGCCCGGCAGGCGGGCGCGGGAGACAACCCTCCGCCTGCCAGCTCAGAGCCGCCGCCTCCGGGCCGTCCGCGCTCGCCGCCAGGGACCCGCCGAGAAACGGCCCGAGCCCAAGCCCCAGCCCCAGCCGGCCCGGCCTCCCACCGGTTGCATGCAGCTCTTGGCCAGCCGGTCAGTCGGGCTTTCTTTCTCTCCCGCCCTGCCCCTCCGTCCCTCCCCCGGCAAGGAGGAGAGGCGGCGCCGCACAGCCCAACGCGCCTCTCTCCTAGCGCTCCGCCCGCCCCTCGTGGCCGCCGCGGGGCGGGGCGGGTCAGGGGTGCGCGCCAAGGGGTAGGATCCCGGCGGCCCCTGCCTGAGCGCCGGCGGGGGAAGGGGGGCGCTCGCGGGCTCCTAGAGGAGCGCGGGACTCGGCTCGGGACCTCGTGCTCAGGGCGACCACGCCCAGGTTTGGAGCGTGTGTGCGGGTGCGCGCCCTGTCCCGATGCAAACCCATACCCTCTCCCACCGCCCCTCGCCGCGGGAGTCCAAAACATGTTCTTGGGTGCGTTGAGCGAAACGTGCAGTCTGAACCACACCCGCCAGATCTGGAGAACCGAGTCCCGGCTTTGAACTTGAAAAGCGCAGTCTGGGCATAAGCCATGGGCCTAAAGATGCTACACGCCCAAATGCGGGGTCTGGGGCTGAGATTCTCCAACAAAGGAAACATTTCTCAACCGCAGGGCCTTTTCGACCACCTTGGTGATTTGGAAAAGGTGGAGACTCTCAGATCAGAACTAAGGTCAAATAAATGGCTCCTGAGAAAGACGCTGGGACTTACCTGGAGCTTCGTAGACCCTGGCTGGTCTTCTAAGCAACTGATTGGAAACCTGAGGATGGCCAGTTGATTCTCCAGCATCCACCAAGGAAGAGTAGCACAGAATCTGGAATGTTTGTAAGGGAACATAGGGCACCTCTCATACACCCACCTCTTCAGCCTTTCAGGCAATAAGCGTAGAGATAACCAGGAAATACTGAACTCGTGTGTGTGTGTGTGTGTGTGTGTGTGTGTGTGTGTGTGTGTGTGTGTGTGCGCGCACTGTGCCACAGATCTTTTAGCTATATAATCTCATTTAATTCCCTCGATAGCCCAGCAAGGTCTGTATAACTATTATGCTCATTTTACCAATGACAAACCTGAGACTCAGGAAAGTAGCACCTGTCCAAGTTCATAGGTGGGGAGGCAGGGAACCTTGACTGTTTTTTTTTTTTTTTTTTTTGCCTTTACTTAACACTATTGTCCTGCTCTAAAACAGAGTAGAATCTGTACAACTGACACTTTTAGCCGTAAGGCTGTGCTGTTGCTAGGGATATCTCATAGCAAATCATATTGTGCAGAAAGGTAGTTCAGAATGCCAAAGAGTGTTCACCCAACAGACAAGCTTTAGAATACTGCTGTACACGGCGCTGGGGCCTCAAGGACCCTACATTAGAATAGCAGAGAAAATGCAGAATTGTAAAGGTAAAGCTAACTTCAGAGAGTTGTGAAAAGGCAAGTAGGCTCTCTGCCCTAGGAAAACTAGGAGGGAAAATAAATTCACTGAGAGAGAGAGAGCCTTTGGAGGAGGTAGAGCAGAAGCTGGTCTTTTTTTTTTTTTAAACATCTTTATTGGAGTATAATTGCTTTACAATGTTGTGTTAGTTTCTGCCGTATAACAAAGTGAATCAGCTCTGTGTATACATATATCCCCATATCTCCCCTCCCTCTTGAGTCTCCCTCCCACCCTCCCTATCCCACTGCTCTAGGTGGTCACAAAGCACCGAGCTGAGCTGCTCTGTGCCATGCAGCTGAGAAGCTGGTCTTTGAAAGGAGGGAACTCTTAGAGAAGTGGGGGCGAGAGTGTGGATGCTATAGGGCTGGTGGAGTAATGGTGAGGAGGAGCAAATTTGAAAACCATTTCAGGTGTGAACTGACATGACTGCAGCTAATGGAATGAGAAAGAATGAAAGCCATAGAAGTTCCAAAAACTGACCTGGGTTATACGTGGTGAGCCCCTGATGACACTTAGAATTGCAAGCCCAGAGTTTTAGGACAGTTTTATTTTATTTAGGAGAGTTTTATTTTAACCAACAAAATGTGTGGAAGTGATATTCCAGTATCAGAATGGTGATTGGCAGGGACGTAGGAAAAGGAATCCTGGCGCACTGTTGGTGGGAATGTAAATTGAGGCAGCAACTATGGAACTATGGCTGTTCCTCAAAAAATTAGAAATAGAACTGCCGTATGATCCAGCTATCCCACTTCTGGGTATTTATCTGAAGGAAATGAAATCACTAACTTGAAGAAATATCTTCACCCCCATGTCCATTGCAGCATATTCAAAATAGCCAAGACATGGAAACAAACTAGGTGTCCATGAATGGATGAATGGATAGAGAAAATATTGTATATATATATATATACACACACACACACAGACACACACACTCATACACAATGGCATATTATTCAACCTTTTAAAAAGAAGAAAATCCTTCTTGATTTTCTATGTTTCTACGGTCTTCATAGAAACAGTAGAATGATGGTTGCTAGGGGTTAGGGATGGGTAAAATGGGGACATGTAGGTCAAAGGGTACAAATTCTGTTATAAAGATCCAATGTACACATGTTGACTGTACTGAGAGTAACTCTTAAACACTCTCACCACAAAAAAATAAAGTTTAATAAAAAGTTAAAAGGTGATGGATGTGTTAACTTGATCTTAACCTTGGTCATCATTTCAAGATGCATATGTATATCAAATCATCATGTACACTTTAAATATATACAATTTTATCTTTATTCCTCCATAAAGCTGGAAAAATAGAAGTCCCATAAGTCTTTCATGCCATTCTTAGACCATATTGTCACTCCTACTCCCAAGACCTAGATTCTGTACTTGGGAAGTGGTTTGGGATTCCTAATGGCAGAACTTCCTATTAATTGGCACTTTGTTTGATTCAGTTCCTTGCCAGGTAGTCGCCTTTAGCAAAAGAAAATAAGATTCAACTGGCATGACTTATTCTTAGTAAGCCCATGCTCTCTCCCAGCAATTACTCCCGTGAAATACTCACAAACCTCCTGCTTAATTATCCCAGACAGGGATTCATCCTCACACTTGCTCCAGAGCCTGAAGTATAATTCACTTGGACCAAGAGACAAACTGGGTTCGTGTTCCATAATAACCGCTCTCTCATCTTGGGCATCTGTCTCCTGTGAGCTTGGTCCTTCCCTGTTTGTAGTAAGCTTTTCCTGAGAGATGAAATGAAAGCAAATTTGGATTGTGTAACTCCACGTTGTCCACGTGTCTGCTATCATTGCACCAAGAAGCGGGTGGTTCTGCTTTCTCTTTATTCTTCCTTCCTAGGCTGTGTGGGTTCCTTCCCAGTTTTATGGTTGCCAATTACAAAGTTCTAATTCCAATTTCTTTGACTTTAAAGAAAGTAGAGATTTATTAGCTTTACTGTTTAACAGATACACCATAAAAGGATATACTGAATGGAACAGAAGGTGATGATCCGGGTCAGAGGACCTGGCACTCCTCTGCTTCTTAGTAGATACTCACGGTTCTCCATTTGTTCATCTTTCCAGAACAAGGCCAGAGGACAGAGCAGAGGTCAGATTTGCGCTGACTGAGAGAAACTTGGACCTCAGGACCTTCCCTCACCAAATAACTTTTTAAAAAATACATTTTGCATCCCTGGAGCTGCCTTTCAAAGTGGGTGATGTCGTTCACCCTGGACAGGTCTGGGAAACAGCTGGAGTCTCTCTGGATGCTGGAAAGAGAGAAGATGATGGAGTCCAAAATTGGCTAGACTGTGTCACAGGGGTCATGGAATGTCCAACTAGCTAAAGAAGTGCCAGAAGAAAAGATTCCAAATAACCCACACCTTTCCTTATTTTCCACAGCAAGCTTCCCTCCCTCCTCAGTGCTGAAAATGGATGAAGAGCAGGTTGACCTGCACTCAGGTGCCTGTTTATTAAGAGAAGAGGTGGACATGAATGTTTATGGGTAACCATATTAAGCTATTAAGCACTTAGAGTTTCAACAATCCCTTTCATTATCTTTGCTTAGCAACAAATAGCTTTGACAATAATCTCTGTGTATACACACACACAGAAACACAGAGACAGAGAAGCATCCATTTTATTGCCTCTAGCCTTATTCAGAAGATCATAAGAAGACCTCATGTTATTCTCAGCCCTCACTCTGTCCAAAGAGCCAGGCTTCAGGTTATTGGCTAAAGTGTTTAGTACTAAATCACATTTAATTAACCAGTCAATTCATCAAATGTCCTTTTTTTTTTCAAATGTCTATTGAGGGATCACTTAATGCAAGAGTTTTTTTGATACAACTTCTGGGTTGAATATTATATTTCCATATTGAAGCTTTCTTCTTCTATCTTGCATTCGTTATTCAAAACTTCACCCTTTTAGTACTGCTTATACTTTGAGTTATCCCCATTGCAAATTTTCTTGACTTTTCTCTCCCACCTCTAACCTATCTGCTCCTAATTTTCTTCTTCTCATTTTCTTTCCATAAATACACTCTGCAAAGCTTTTATCAGGAAAAGTAGACTTTGGAATTCTACAGGTCTGTTTGAACATTATCATGATAATTATCATATTCCTATTATTTTTACTATAGTTTTTTGAGTTCATGCTATGTGCCAAACACTCTTAAAAATGCTCTAAACAGAGAATGGACTTGAGGATATGGGGAGGGGGAAGGGTAAGCTGTGACAAAGTGAGAGAGAGGCATGGACATATATACACTATCAAACGTAAGGTAGACAGCTAGTGGGAAGCAGCCGCATAGCACAGGGAGATCAGCTCCGTGCTCTGTGACCACCTAGAGGGGTGGGATAGGTAGGGTGGGAGCGAGGGAGCCGCAAGAGGGAAGAGATATGGGGATATATGTATATGTATAGCTGATTCACTTTGTTATAAAGCAGAAACTAACACACCATTGTAAAGCAATTATACTCCAATAAAGATGTAAAACAAAACAAAACAAAACAAAACAAAAATGCTCTAAACAGATTAGCTCATATAATCTACATAACAACCTATGAGGAGAGTACTGTTATTAACTATCGCCGCTTTTCAACTGAGGTAGCATAAGCACAAAAATAAAGTAGTCTTCCTAAGGTCACACAGGTAATCAGTGGTAGTGATGGGCCATGTCACTCCTGAGCCCTGCCCACAACATTGCCCTCCTCTGCAGGTGGTTTCAGTGGGTCCAGGTGAGAGCACAGAGTCCACGTGCAGAAGCTGAATGGCCCAAGTCGCTGAAAGACCAGCACTGGCACTGTGCTTTCACCAACTCTGGTGGCTGCAATCAGATCTACACCTTGATTTTGTTTCCTGCATATGAGGATGGGTAGGTCTGATCAATCTATATTACATCCCATGTGGTCTTTCCAGACTGCCCATTTATAGCCAACATTTCTTGAGTACTTGCTCTGCACTACATAGTGTCTGCTGTGCTTTATATGTTTCTTTTAACTGAATCAACCATTTGAAATAGATATTGTTATTATCATCCTGACTTTTAGATGGGAACACAAACTCTGAGGCCTAAGTCACCTGATCAAGGTCACAGAGCTAGCAAATGATGGAATCAAGATTCAAATCCACATTATGGAGACTCCAAAAACTGAAATTTCATTATCACACAATATGCCTACCCATGAATTTCATATCAGAATTGCATGGCAGGATTTTTCAAGTTTTATATACATTCTTACAGCCGCTTATGATCCCCCTGGATGGCTGCAGGAAAACCAAATCCACACTCTAAAATGAATTATATAAGTTTACTAAATTTGAAGAGATTATAGTCGAAAACTTCCCTAACATGGGAAAGGAAATAGCCACCCAAGTCCAGGAGGCACAGAGAGTCCCATACAGGATAAACCCAAGGAGAAACACGCCAAGACACATAGTAATCAAATTGGCAAAAATTAAAGACAAAGAAAAAGTATTGAAAGCAGCAAGGGAAAAACAACAAATAACATACAAGGGAACTCCCATAAGGTTAACAGCTGATTTCTCAGCAGAAACTCTACAAGCCAGAAGGGAGTGGCATGATATACTTAAAGTGATGAAAGGGAAGAATCTACAACCAAGATTACTCTACCCGGCAAGGATCTCATTCAGATTCGATGGAGAAATCAAAAGCTTTACAGACAAGCAAAAGCTAAGAGAATTCAGCACCACCAAACCAGCTCTACAACAAATGCTAAAGGAACTTCTCTAAGTGGGAAACACAAGAGAAGAAAAGGACCTACAAAAACAAACCCAAAACAATTAAGAAAATGGTCATAGGAACATACACATCGATAATTACCTTAAACGTGAATGGATTAAATGCTCCAACCAAAAAACACAGGCTTGCTGAATGGATACAAAAACAAGACCCATATATATGCTGTCCACAAGTGAGGGGATGGAAAAAGATATTCCATGCAAATGGAAATCAAAAGAAAGCTGGAGTAGCAATACTCATATCAGATAAAATAGACTTTAAAATAAAGAATGTTACAAGAGACAAAGAAGGACACTACATAATGATCAAGGGATCAATCCAAGAAGAAGATATAACAATTATAAATACATATGCACCCAACATAGGAGCACCTCAATAATACATAAGGCAACTGCTAACAGCTGTAAAAGAGGAAATCAACAGTAACACAATAATAGTGGGGGACTTTAACACCTCACTTATAAAAAGGGACAGGTCAACCAAAATGAAAATAAATAAGGAAACAGAAGCTTTAAATGACACAATAGACCAGATAGATTTAATTGATACTTATAGGACATTCCATCCAAAAAAAGTAGATTACACTTTCTTCTCAACTGCAACAGAACATTCTCCAGGATAGATCACATCTTGGGTCACAAATCAAGCCTCAGTTAATTTAAGAAAATTGAAATCATATCCAGCATCTTTTCTGACCACAATGCTAGGAGATTAGAAATGAATTACAGGGAAAAAAACCTAAAAAACAAAAACACATGGAGGCTAAACAATACATTACTAAATAACCAAGAGATCACTGAAGAAATCAAAGAGGAAATCAAAAAATACCAAGAGACAAATGACAATGAAAACAAGACGATCCAAAACCTATGGGATGCAGCAAGAGCAGTTCTAAGAGGGAATTTTATAGGAATAAAATCCTACCTCAAGAAACAAGAAAAATCTCAAATAAACAATCTAACCTTACACCTAAAGGAAGTAGAGAAAAAAGAACAAACAAAACCCAAAGTTAGCAGAAGGAAAGAAATCATAAAAATCAGAGCAGAAATAAATGAAATAGAAACAAAGAAAACAATAGCAAAGATCAATAAAACTAAAAGCTGGTTCTTTGAGAAGATAAACAAAATTGATAAACCATTAGCCAGACTCACCAAGAAAAAGAGGGAGAGGACTCAAATCAATAAAATTAGAAGCGAAAAAGGAGAAGTTACAATAGACACCACAGAAACACAAAGCATCCTAAGAGACTACTACAAGCAACTCTATGCCAATAAAATGGACAACCTGGAAGAAATGGACAAATTCTTGGAAAGGGATAACCTTCCAGACTGAACCAGGAAGAAATAGAAAATATGAACAGACCAATCACAAGTAATGAAATTAAAACTGTGATTAAAAATCTTCCAACAAACAAAAGTCCAGGACCAGATGGCTTCACAGGTGAATTCTATCAAACATTTAGAGAAGAGCTAACACCCATCCTTCTCAAACCCTTCCAAGAAATTGCAGAGGAAGGAACACTCCCAAACTCATTCTATGAGGCCACCATCACCCTGATACCAAAACCAGACAAAGATACTAAAAAAAAAAGAAAATTATAGACCAATATCACTGATCAATATAGATGCAAAAATCCTCGACAAAATACTAGCAAACAGAATGCAACAACACATTAAAAGGATCATACACCATGATCAAGTGGGGTTTATCCCAGGGATGCAAGGATTTTTCAATATATGCAAATAAATCAATGTGATACACCATATTAACAAATTGAAGAATAAAAACCATATGATCGTCTCAATAGATGCAGAAAAAGCTTCTGACAAAATTCAACACCCATTTATGATAAAAACTCTCCAGAAAGTGGGCATAGAGGGAACCTACCTCAACATAATAAGGGCCATATACGACAAACCCACAGCAAACATCATTCTCAATGGTGAAAAACTGAAAGCATTTCCTCTAAGATCAGAAACAAGACAAGGATGTCCACTCTCACCACTATTATTCAACATAGTTTTGGAAGTCCTAGCCACAGCAGTCAGAGAAGAAAAACAAATAAAAGGAATACAAATTGGAAAAGAAGAAGTAAAACTGTCACTGTCTGCAGATGACATGATATTATACACAGAGAATCCTAAAGATGCCACCAGAAAACTACTGGAGCTAATCAATGAATTTGGTAAAGTTGCAGGATACAAAGTTAATGCACAGAAATCTCTTGCATTCCTATACACTAATTATGAAAAATCTGAAAGTGAAATTAAGGAAACACTCCCATTTACCATTGCAACAAAAGGAATAAAATACCTAGGAATAAACCTACCTAGGGAGAAAAAAGACCTGTATGCAGATAACTATAAGACACTGATGAAAGAAATTAAAGATGATACAGATGGAGAGATATACTATGTTCTTGCATTGGAAGAATCAATACTGTGAAAATGACTGTAATACCCAAAGCAATCTACAGATTCAATGCAATCCCTAACAAACTACCAATGGCATTTTTCACAGAACTAGAACAAAAAATCTTAAAATTTGTATGGAGACACAAAAGACCCCGAATAGCCAAAGCAGTCTTGAGGGAAAAAAACAGAGCTGGAGGAATCAGACTCCCTGACTTCAGACTACTACAAAGCTACATTAATCAAGACAGTATGGTACTGGCACAAAAACAGAAACACAGATCAATGGAACAAGATAGAAAGCCCAGAGATAAACCCACGCACCTATGGTCAACTAATCTATGACAAAAGAGGCAAGGATATACAATGGAGAAAAGACAGTCTCTTCAATAAGTGGTGCTGGGAAAACTGGACAGCTACATGTAAAAGAATGAAATTAGAACACTCCCTCACACCATACACAAAAATAAACTCAAAATGGGTTCGAGACGTGAATGTAAGACTGGACAGTATAAAACTCTTAGAGGAAAACATAGGAAAAACACTCTTTGACATAAATCACAGCAAGATCTTTTTTGATCCACTTCCTAGAGTAATGGAAATAAAAACAAAAATAAACAAATGGAACCTAATGAAACTTAAAAGCTTTTGCACAGCAAAGGAAACCATAAACAAGACGAAAAGACAACCCTCAGAATGCGAGAAGATATTTGCAAACGAATCAACGGACAAAGGATTAATCTCCAAAATATATAAACAGCTCATGCAGCTCAATATTAAAGAAACAAACAACCCAATCCAAAGATGGGCAGAAGACCTAAATAGACATTTCTCCAAAGAAGCCATACAGATGGCCAAGAAGCACATGAAAAGCTGCTCAACATCACTAATTATTAGAGAAATGCAAATCAAAACTACAATGAGGTGTCACCTCACACCAATTAGAATGGGCATCATCAGAAAATCTACAAACAACAAATGCTGGAGAGGGTGTGGAGAAAAGGGAACCCTCTTGCACTGCTGGTGGGAATGTAAATTGATACAGCCACTATGGAGAACAGTATGGAGGTTCCTTAAAAAACTAAAAATAGAATTACCATATGATCCAGCAATCCCACTACTGGGCATATACCCAGAGAAAAGCATAATTCAGAGACGCATGCATCCCAATGTTCATTGCAGCACTATTTACAATAGCCAGGTCATGGAAGCATCCTAAATGCACATCAACAGATGAACGGATAAAGAAGATGTGGCACATATATACCATGGAATATTACTCAGCCATAAAAGGAACAAAACTGGGTCATTTGTAGAGATGTGGATGGATCTAGAAACTGTCATACAGAGTGAAGTCAGAAGGAGAAAAACAAATATCGTATATTAATGCATATATGTTGAACCTAGAAAAATGGTACAGATGAACTGGTTTGCAGGGCAGAAGTTGAGACACAGATGTAGAGAACAAACGTATGGACACCAAGGGGGGAAAGCCGTGGTGGGGTGGGGTTGGTGGTGTGATGAATTGGGCGATTGGGATTGACATGTATACACTGATGTGTATAAAATTGATGACTAACAAGAACGTGCTGTATAAAAAAATTAAATTAAAAAAAAGAATTGATTAAAGCCCAGGTGATTACATCATAAACTACAAGCAAAACACTCTGTGCTCCTATTATTCTGCTAACCCAGTCCCACCTGAGTAAGAAATCAGAGCTCCCACTGTAGTCTGGATCCTCTCCACTGATCTGGTCTGCTTGCTTTTCCTACTTCTCCTCTGCACTTTGGCCATTCGTGTAGGAATTAGAATTGCCTTCCTCCAACACAGAGACCTCAACTTCTCTGTCTGCAACTCACCAGAGTTGAGATTCTGCAGAAAGAGTTTCCACTACTGGACATAAGTTTTCCTCCCATTCAATAACTGCAAAATAATAACTGCTTTAAGGATACTGCCTCATTAAAATAGTAAGAGGTGGTCTTGTTCATTTTTTAAAATTTTAAAATGTTCGGGGTATTAACAGATACATTCAATGCTTGTTTTGTGGGTTTATTTTTTTAGCCCTTTACCATGCCATTTATGAGGGAAATGTCTTGCATATATTATTCAAGAAAAAGGAGACAAGTTTTCTGAAATATTTTTTCCTCCTAATTATATTCCTATTTTCCTTCAATCTCTAGTGATTTTTAGGCTCAATTAGGAGTGAAACTCACTTAAATTTGTTATATGAAACTTCAAACACACATGCACATTAAGATGCAGAAGATGGCTGTTACCTTCAAATACAGACATCTGGGGATGGAGTGGGAGAGGGGGAGAGGAATCGGAACAGGAGAGGCTGGAGGACAACTTGAATCATCTCCTGAACTCTGAGTTCCATCTTGGTTTTCTTTCCCCCAGGCTGCTCAGTTTCATTCTTCTTTACTGGGATCTCCTCTTCTACCTGCCCTCTAGCTGTTCTACCTGGCCTGGGCTTGGTTCTTGGGCCTCTACTTTCTTGCTGTACTTTCCCCAAAGGCATTTCATTTCGTTGCAGGGTTTTAAATTCTTCCTGTACATTGGTGACTCTCAAGCTCAGATCTCCACCCCTGATTTCCCTCTTAGCTCCAAACTCATATGTGAAACTGTCTACTTGGTAACCATTTAAATGTGTAACTCCATCCTCACCTGTTTCTTCCCAACCTTCCTCATTTAGGTAAATTATGCATTTAAAAGCTCAGGTATAAACTGATGCATCGTTCCCTTTATCTCTTCCCAAAGCTCTCCTTCCTAATTCAATCCACCAGCAAATCTTTTTGCTTTTAGACATGTAATATATCCCAATCTGCTTTCTTCTCTCTCTTCCCACTCCATTACCCTAATATAAACCATTGTTATCTCCTGCCTGGACACTGTAATAACCTCCTATAGCAGACTGTTGCTTGTTTACCCAGAATCTCTGAATCTCTAGGAGAGCCCTAATGTTTTTTACGTAGCCACCTTCTTCCTCCTGGCCAGGAGCTTCAAGGGAGTCTGGCTCCATCCCCAGATCCCAGAGGTAGGACCTAATTAATCCCCGGCAATAGTGGTAATACCATTCTCCTTACCAGTGACTGCTTTAGGAAGGAGCACCTGATCAAATTATGGCCAATGAGATATGAAGGAAAGTTTATGGAGGGTTCCTGAGTAAGGTTCCTCACTCTTGCAAAAGGATACAAGGAAAATAGAGCCTCCTTCTACCTCTGGACATTGTCATATCTCATCTGATGCCTGGAACTGTCACAGCCAAATTGCAACCAGCCAGAGAGGATGGAACACACACACCGACAGAAGGGCATAGCCTCTAGAGATCTAGTAAAGTGGATCCAGAGTCTTGATGGCATACCTCTGCAGCCTTCTTGTTACAGGAGGGAGTTCATTTCCACATTATTTAAGCCACTCTGAGGCAGTGTTTTCTTAATTTCAAAGGCTTCTGTGTCAGTCTGAGTTCCTAGTTGCCAAAAACACAGCTCACTAGAGGGTTTAAACAAAATGTGTGAAAGAATGTCCTGGAGTGACGCAGGTTTGGAATCTGGGAACACTATCCAGGTTACATCAGCAGACAGCTCCAATGGACACCTTACCACTCCCGCCACCACTGGGGGCCGGCAGAGCAGTCCACAGTGATAGAGGCTGGGCGTGAGATTTACCACGAGCAACTTACTTCTGCCTCCTCTGGGAGCTGAATCTCCCTCCACCACCTTTCCCATAATCAGTTCTTCTTCATGTCATCAGTTACTGAACTGAAGTCTCAGTCAGATGGGCCAGATTGGCAAATCTCAGGCCACTTGCATTCACCCTAAGTGTAAGGGAAGCAAATAAAGAGAGTTTCTGGCTTCCACCTTGGGGTGGAGGGCTCAAAAGGGGGACGCATTAGTTATCTACTGCAATGTAACAGTAGCCCAACAGATTAGCCCAAAACTTAGCAACTTAAAACAACAGGCATTTGTTATTTCAGTTTCTGAGCTCAGGAGCCTGAGGGCAACTTAGCTGGGTGGTTGTAGTTTAAGGTCTTTCATGAGACTGCAGTCAATTGTTGGCCAGGGCTGCATCATTTGAAGGCTTGACTGGGGCTGCTCTCAAGAAGGTTTACTGGTTGGCTATTGGCTGGAAGCCTCAGTTCCTTGCCATGTGGGCCTCTCCACAGGGATACCTGGGTATTCTCAAGACATGGCAGCTGGCTACCCCAGAGTGAATGATCTAAGAGAGTCAGAGGCCAAGACATAAGCCACATTCTTTTACAACCTAATCTTAGAAGTGACTTCTGTCATGTTCTGTTACTTACACGAACTAAACCTTGGTACAATGTGGGAGGGGATGACACAAGCGTGTGAAAACCAGGATTTGGGGATCATTGGAGGACATCTCAGAGGCTGGTTACCACAGTGGGAAACTCTCAAAACAAAGATTGTATAAAAGAATCTGGATGGACAGAAAACATGAGAAATATTTTTTAGAGCAGTGCTTTCCAATCTTGTTCACATCGTGTCGCATGGAAAATGATGCTGTTTATTCAGGTTAATGGATGGGTCTATTTGTAGGCAGAACAACCCTGTGGCTTTGGCCAGCCCTGTCCTCTCCTGGTTATAATGAGGACTGAAGGGATCAATATCTTTTACACCTATGACCTGTTTATGTGCAAAAATATCCTAACTGATACACTTCCTAAGCCGTCTTCCTTCTTCAGATCTTGCCTCCTACAATCCTTTCTCCTGAGACTAGTTACAGTGATCTTTTAATTCATGAGTTAAATCAAATTGATTCACTGTTTAAACCTCAAATGGCTTCCAGTTGCCCTGGAAATTAAACCCAACTGCTCTGTGTGATCTATAGTGTGTAACTGAGCTTCCCTCTACCTTTCTGACACCATCTCGAATTAGTCTCCCCCTTGCTCAGTTTGCCTCTGTCACATTGTACTCTTTCTGTCCCCCAAAACAATCAGTTTGTTCTCAACTCAGTGATGTTTCACTTGCTCTTTCCTCTACCTTAGACATACCTCCTCAGCTGGCCCCTTCCTTTTCTTCACATTTTAGTCTAATCAACATCTTCTTAGAGAAGCCTTCCATATTGACCCTATTTAAATGTTCTATTTCACATTAATCTATTTCCTTCATATCCCTATCACTATCAGAAACATTCATTCTTTCAAACCACAAATACTTATTGAACATCTAGTATGTGCCAGATACTGTTTTGGGCGCCCAGTATCTGTTTGCTTGTTTTTTGCTTATTCACATCCCCCATTCCCCATGGGGGTAGTAACCTTGTCTGTCATTGCTGAGAATCCAGCATCCAAGACAGTGCATGACACTTGGAAGTGTCCAGTGAATATTTGTTGAATGAAAAAAGGTAGATAACAAAGAGCAATGCTCAGGTCCAGATGGGCCAGGTTACTCATGACAGCATAGGTCAGCAGCTTGGCAAACACATAAGAACCAGTGTCATATGAATCATGTGAATCAGGAGCTCAGAATGCAAGTGAGCAGTCTGGATCTGGATACACACAGGACAGGGAGTAAGACTGTGAAAACCAGAAGCAAGATCGGAGGAACTCATTCATGGAAACAAAGGTAAGCTTCCCTCTGTCGTCATCTCATGAACTGTCAGTCTTATCAGTGCAGACCCCAACCAGCAAAGTGCAATGACAGCTGTTGAATAGTGTCCCCCCACAATTCATGTCTACCTGGAGCCTCAAAAATGTGACCTTATTTGGAAACAAGGTCTTTGCAGATGTAATTAGTTGAGAGCTAGAAAGGAAGCCATACCAGATTTAGGGTGGGCTCCTTCTAAGAAGAGGCGAGAACACAGAGACAGATATGGAGAAGACAGAGGCAGAGACTGGAGGGTTGCACCTATAAGCCAGGGAATACCAGGGAATTGCCAGGAGCTACCAGAAGCTGGGAAAAGGCAGGAAGGATCCTTCCTTAGCACTTCCAGAAAGAGTGTGACCCTGCTGACAACTTGATTTTGGACTTCCAGCCTCCAGAATTGTGAGAGAATAAATTTCTGCTGTTTTAAGCTACCAAGGTTGTGGCAATTTGTCACAGCAGCCCAAGGAAAATAGTACAACCGCTGTTATTTTTTTTTCTGAGCATGAACTAAGTGTTCAGTAATTCAGCCCGGCAAGTTTGTAGCCAGCTATTTGCCCAGCATTTGGCACAGAGTGGTTTATTTTTCAATATTTTTATTGAAATCAATGTTCAATGATTAGGTGACTTGGTATAAGTTCAAAAAACCCTTAGGAGAAACATATCAAAACCTTTCGATGATTCTGTCTCTGAATATGAAGAGTTCAAAAGCACCTGAGGAACCTGACCTTTTCCTGCTGGCTGAAATGAAAATGCATTACCTTTGTCTGTAAAATTATACAAGAGCTGAGGTTAAAATAGATAAGAAAACAGAAGGGCTTGGAAACATGTCTGTAATTTTTATGACAAGGTTGAAATATTTTACCTTGAGTTTGTATCCAGCATTTAGTTCTTTACTACCTGTGCTGCTTCCTTGTGTGATGAATGGAGCCCTGGGCCAAGCACAAACTCACCCAGACTATTTCAGATCACTTTAGGCCGATGAATTGCACACCTCCTGGATAATGATGACGGTGTCAGTCGCTGTGAGCTCTGGAAATGTATAAGATCAGGTCCCTACCTTGTGGGATCTCACAGTCCTGGATTAGGGACAGACAGGTGGTACCTGGTTAAAACACAGGGCCATGTTAAAGTTTTTCATAGAATTACAAAACAGTGCAAAAGGATGGAGAGAGAATTCTATCAAGAAGCATTTGTCTACTATCTGGTTATGTGGCCACAAGAAAGTGACCCTGTGAATATCAGCGACCCACTGCCAAAATAAACATGTCTGACAAGACAAGGTCCTTTTGGGCACTGACAGTATAACGTTGATTTTGGATTAGTCTGCTTCCTGTGTGTTCGTCTCATCTTCCCTACTAGACTATGATGGGGTAGGACTTGTGTCTCAATCAGCTCTCTCTCCCAGTGCCCAGGGCATTGCCTAGGCCACCGTAGGCATCAGTTAAATGCATGTTGACTGGTTGATGACTGAAATTCATCTTTCTCTCCGATTCTTATATCTCAGAATCAGGTAGAATTCCTTGCCTCAAATTGACAAGACTTCAAACAACTGAATTTAAAGATAAATATTAAATACCTGCCGGGAACTATTCCTGGCCTAGCACTGTACCCTCACAAATCCTGCCAAAGGGATTGAGAAGGGCTGTGTCTCAGTTTTACTTTGACAGTAATCTATCAAAAATCTCCCTTTTCTGAACTGATAGAAGCCCCTCACCCCTCCATGGTTCTCTCTGACTCATCACCTTGGACCATGACCACCATGTGCATGTATGTGTGAACATGTCTTGAAGATGTGAGTATTTATAGGAGAGCGGAGTGTGTGTGCACACACAAATACAAAATGTAAGAAAGTAAATGTGAAATGTAGTAGCATGTGCACACAAGTGTGGGCTTATGTGTGTTGATTAGGCCAGTGAAGGGAAGGGAGTTCTTTATGTCCTGCAGAATTCCCAGCCCAGCCTCAAACCAGAGGTCTTCCTCCAAGTTAGCAGTTTATCCCAGAGAACAAGCCCAGGGTGGGGCTGGGGAAGGTCTCATGCCTCTTGCTTATCAGGACTTGGGCCTCCATCCCTATTCTTGGGGGGAGGATTCCGTTCACTGTGAAGCTTGGAATAAAGATGATCATGGAAAAGCTACCAGTCTCAGGGTTTTGTCTGTTTGTTTGTTTGTTTTTAGAGTATTAAAAAAATAGCAAGCAAGCAAGCTTGGTTTTCTCTGTCGAATAGATGATGTTCTGTTAGAAGTACTGTTGTCTGGAAAGGTTTTTTCCACAGACAGTTATTTTCAGTTTATGACCTGCTCTGCTCCCAGAGGAGCAAGAGAATAAATCATTTGTTTTCCAAAAGAAAAGACAGAACCATAAAATAGAAAACAAAGGACCAATAAGCTGATTTTTTCCCCCAGCTTAAGCCATACTTGTCTAAGTGAATATGTGTGAATTAAGGCCCAACAGGGCTAAGGTGGAAGCAGGTCCAAGTCCAGGCCTCCAGAGACCACCACCTCATGAGTATTAATATTAATCTGGGATTTTCAGGGAATGTAAAACAGCTTTATGTCACACCACTAACACTGTTTCTGGGTCAGGCTGACTCCTGAGGCAAAGGAACTTCTCTGTACTGGGGAAGTTTAAGGTTTCTTTTCTTGTCCACCAATACCCCTACTCTTTCCCAGCATTTGCTATTCTATGACAAAACTAATGGTTAACATAGAGCAAACCCATTCGTGGAGCTGTTGCTGTTCTAAGCACTTTATAAGGAATAACTCATTGAATCCTCAAAATAATGCTATCAGGTAAGTACTATTATTATCTCCATCTTAAAAGTAAGGAGGCTGAAGCCTGGAGAATTTAAGTCACTTGCCCAAGTTGACACAGCCAGTAAGTAGGAGAGCTGACATTCGAACCCAGGCAGTCTAGAACCTACAGCTTGCTTTACAAACTGCAAAACCACATCATCTGACTGACCAGGCCCCTGTTGCAGGCAGGTTCTAGAAATAGACTTGTAATGTGAATATTATATAAAATCACAGTTTAAAAATAGAATTGAATATTGCAATTATGTATTTGAAGATTGATTAATTTTTAGGATTATAACATGACAAATATAAGAATGGAAAACCTTGAGAGTACCTTGTAACAGCCTATGGCTATAATAAAAAATGTACTGATCAGAGAAAGGAGGCTTCAGTGCTTTCTGTCTCTACTTCTTTATACTATCAACTTGGTATCTCTGGGTACATTGTTCCACCATCTGTCTACAAATGCCCTCAGTTATGTTGAATCCTGGGAATTGAATTCCCTAAAAGCACGCAGAAAAAGACTTACTAATGAGGAGACTGTTGTGTGGGGTTGGAGTGGGGAGAGGTACAAGGACAGTGGCTCTTCTGCAGCCATTGGTAGGTGAAAGTCCTGGACACACTAGGCATTCTCCTTACTTAAGTCCTGCTCTATACTCTGGTTAGTGGCTTTACTTGGGATCTACTGGATTTTTGACTAATATTCCTATGTAACCTTACTTTTTCATGAGGTGTCATAGGAAGAGGAGGAAAGACAAGTCAGGGTTGTCTCACTAGGCTCCACCTAAGCCTTTGTCTCTTCTAAAACAGATTTACATTTACATCTTAAGAATCCAGTGGAATCATGGAAATGGATGGTTTGGTATATTATCCTGTGGCATGTTGCTCGATATGATGGTTCATCCTTGAACATATCATTGTATTTCCTATACTCTGACTTGATTAAACATTTGATTCCATGCAGAATCCCAAATCAGTCTTTGCCCAAATTTATCAACTATCTGTGACACACACTTGATTATTTTTCCAACTGAATTAATTATCTGTTTTTGCATAACAAATTACTCCAAAACTCAGCAACTTAAAACAACATACATTTACTCTCTCACAGTCTCTGTGGGTCAGGAATCCAGGTGTTATTTAGCTGGGTTCTGGCTCAAGATTTCTCAAGGCATAAATCAGGGCTTTGTTCTCATCTGAAGGTTTGACTGGGGGAGAATTCCCTTCCAAGCTCACTCATGTGGTTGTTTGCATACTTCAGTTCCTTGAAGGCTGTTGAACTGAGAGCCCTAGTTTCTTGTTGGCTATAAGCTGGAGACCACCCTCAATTCCTTGCCATGTGGGTCTCTCCATTGGGCAACTCACAACATGACAGCTTGCTTTCCTCAGGGTGAGTAAGACAGAATGGCTAAAATGAAATCCACAGTTCTTTTGTAACCTAATCTTGGATGTGACATTCCATCACCTCTGCTGCATTTAACTTGCTAGAAGTGAATCACTAAATCTAGCCCACCATCAAGGGGAGGGATTTACACAAAGGCATGACCATCAGGAGGTGGGGGTCACTGGGGCCCTCCTAGAGTCTGTTCACCATACATATTAGGACAGGGTCATTCCAACCATGAGAATTATTTATAGTCAAGCACTTGTAAGCTAGTGCTCCCCAAATTCTCCATCTTTTGAGTCCTATCCTTTCCATAGTATCAAAATAAGATGGTTCAAGCAGCCATCCCAATATTGTATGTCTACCTCTGCCACTGGTATAACCCATTAGATTTCCATGGAAGGCTTATGTTTGGATGAGTCCATCTTGACTCCTACTTCCTCATCATAGCCTGCTCCTGATAGGTTTTCTTCACTTTGGGGTCTGCGATGGACTCAACCCACAAAGTACCATGAACACTAGGTTATTTTATATAACAGATTTCTACTTAAGTTTTAGAGCTAACAGAAGGCAATTATAGTCAATAAAGAAAACACTCTCTGGACCTTCAAGATGGCGGAGAAGTAAGATGGGGAGATCACCTTCCTCCCCACAAATACATCAGAAATACATCTACATGTGGAACAACTCCTACAGAACACCTACTGAATCCTGGCCAAAGACCTCAGACTTCCCAAAAGGCAAGAAAATCCCCACGTACGTGGGTAGGCAAAAGAAAAAAGAAAAAACAGAGACAAAAGAATAGGGATGGGACCTGAACCTCTGGGAGGGAGCTGTGAAGGAGGAAAAGTTTCCACACACTAGGAAGACCCTTCATTTGTGGAGACGGGGGTGGGTGGGGGTGGAAGCTTTGGAGCCACAGAGGAGAATGCAGCAACAGGGGTGCAGAGGGCACAGCGGAGAGATTCCTGCACAGAGGATCGGTGCCAACCAGCACTCACCAGCCCGAGAGGCTTGTCTGCTCACCCGCCAGGGTGGGCAGGGCTGGGAGCTGAGGCTCGGGCTTTGGAGGTCAGATCCCAGGGAGAGGACTGGGGTGGGCTGTGTGAACACAGCCTGAAGAGAGCTAGTGCGCCATAGCTAGCCAGGAGGGAGTCCGGGAAAAAGTCTGGAACTGCCTAAGAGGCAAGAGACCATTGTTTCAGAGTGCATGAGGAGAGGGAATTCCTTCCCTGTCTGCCCACAGAACGCAGAGCACCACCTAAACGAGCTTCTAGCGATGGGTCCAGAGACGGGCATGAAACGCTAACACTGCTGCTGCAGCTACCAAGAATCCTGTGTGCAAGCACAGGTCACTATCCACACCCACCCCGAGAGCCTGTGCAGCCCACCACTGCCAGGGTCCTGTGATCCAGGGACAAGTTCCCCAGGAGAACACACTGTACGCCTCAGGCTGTTGCCATGGCATGCTGGCCTCTGCCGCTGCAGGCTCGCCCTGCGTTCCAGTTATAACTGCCGTACCTCTCCCTGCCCCTGGCATGAGTGAGCCAGAGCCCCCTAAGCAGCCGCTGCTTTAACTCTGTCCTGTCTGGGTGGGAACAGATGCCTGAGGACAACCTACACACAAGAGGTGGGGCCAAAACCAAAGATGAACCCTGGGAGCTGTGTGAACAAAGAAGAGAGGGAAATCTCTCCCAGCAGCCTCAGGAGCAGTGGATTAAATCCCCACCATCAACTTGATGTACCCTGCATCTGTGAAATACCTGAATAGAAAATGAATCATCCCAAAATTGAGGTGGTGGACTTTGGGAACAACTGTAGACTTGGGGTTTGCTGTATGTGACTGATTTGTTTCTGATTTTTATGTTTATCTTAGTATAGTTTTTAGTGCTTGTTATCATTGGTGGACTTGTTTATTGGTATGGTTGCTCTTTTCATTTTTATTATTATTATTTTAAAAATTTCTTTATTTTAATAATTTTTAAAAATTATTATTATTTTTTCTTTCTTTTTTTCTCCCTTTTCTTCTGAGCCGTGTGGCTGACAGGGTCTTGGCGCTCTGGCCTGGTGTCAGGCCTGAGCCTCTGAGGTGGGAGAGCTGAGTTCAGGACATTGGACCACGAGAGACCTCCCGGCCTCATGTATTATCAATCAGCGAGAGCTCTCCCAGAGATCTCCATCTCAACACTAAGACCCTGCTCCATCCAACGGCCAGCAAGCTCCAGTGCTGGATGCCCCATGCCAATCAACTAGCAAGACAGGATAAAGAGGATGTGGTACATATATACAATGAAATATAACTCAGCCATAAAAAGAAACGAAATTGAGTTATTTGTAGTGAGGTGGATGGACCTAGGGTCTGTCATACAGAGTGAAGTGAGCCAGAAAGAGAAAAACAAATACTGTATGCTAACACATATATATGGAATCTAAAAAAATGGTCATGAAGAACCTAGGGGCAGGATGGGAATAAAGATGCAGACCTACTAGAGAATGTATTTGAGGATATGGGGAGGGGGAAGGGTAAGCTGGGACAAAGTGAGAGAGTGGCATGTACATATATACACTACCAAATGTAAAACCGATAGCTAGTGGGAAGCAGCCACATAGCACAGGGAGATCAGCTTGGTGCTTTGTGACCACCTAGAGGGGTGGGATAGGGAGGGTGGGAGGGAGACGCAAGAGGGAGGAGATATGGGGATATATGTATATGTATAGCTGATTCACTTTGTTATAAAGCAGAAACTAACACACAATTGTAAAGCAATTATACTCCAATAAAGATGTTAAAAAAATAAAATAAAATGTAAAAAAAAACCACACAAAACTAGCAAGACAGGAACACAACCCCACCCATTAGAAGAGAGGCTGCCTAAGATCATATTAAGTTCACAGACTCCCCAAAACACACCAGCAGATGCAGTGCTGCCCACCAGAAAGACACGATCCAGCCTCATCCACCAGAACACAGGCACCAGTCCCCTTCACCAGGAAGCCTACAGAAGCCACTGAACCAACTTCACCTACTAGGGGCAGACACCAAAAACAATGAGAACTACAAACGTACAGGCTGCGAAAAGGAGATCCCAAACAAAGTAAGTTAAACAAAATGAGAAGACAGAGAAATACGCAGCAGATGAAGGAGCAAGGTAAAACCCCACCAGACCAAACAAATGAAGAGGAAATAGGCAGTCTACCTGAAAAAGAATTCAGAGTAATGATATTAAAGATGATCCAAAATCTTGGGAACAGAATAGAGAAAATACAAGAAACATTTAAAAAGGACACAGAAGAACTAAAGAGCAAACAAACAATGATGAACAACACAATAAATGAAATTAAAAATTCTTTAGAAGGAGTCAATAGCACAATAACTGAGGCAGAAGAATGGATAAGTGGCCTGGAAGATAAAATAGTGGAAATAACTACTGCAGAACAGAATAAAGAAAAAAGAATGAAAAGAACTGAGGATGGTCTCAGAGACCTCTGGGACAACACTAAACGCAAAACCTTCGAATTATAGGGGTCCCAGAAGAAGAAGAGAAAAAGAAAGGGTCTGAGAAAATATTTGAAGAGATTATAGTTGAAAACTTTCCTAACATTGGAAAGGAAATAGTCAGTCAAGTCCAGGAAGCACAGAGAGTTCCATACAGGATAAATCCAAGGAGAAACATGCCAAGACACATATTAATCAAACTGTCAAAAATTAAATACAAAGACAAAATATTAAAAGCAACAAGGGAAAAGCAACAAATAACATACAAGGGAATCTCCATAAGGTTAACAGCTGATCTTTCAGCAGAAACTCTGCAAGCCAGAAGAGAGTGGCAGGACATATTTAAAGTGATGAAAGGGAAGAACATACAACCAAGATTACTCTACCCAGCAAGGACCTCGTTCAGATTTGACAGAGAGACTAAAACCCTTACAGATAAGCAAAAGCTAAGAGAATTCAGCACCACCAAACCAGCTCTAAAACAAATGCTAAAGGAACTTCTGTCTGCAGGAAATACAAGAGGAGGAAAAGACCTACAAAAACAAACCCCAAACAATTAATAAAATGGTAACAGGAACATACATATTGATAATTACCGTAAATGTAAATGGATTAAATGCTCCAACCAAAAGACATAGACTGGCTGAATGAATACAAAAACAAGACCCATATATATGCTGTCTACATATAGCTGATTCACTTTGTTATACAGCAGAAAATAACACAGCATTGTAAAGCAATTATACTTCAATAAAGATGTTAAAGAAAAAAAAAGAAAACACCCTCAAATTTAATAGAAGACATCACTGTTCCTAGAAATATATTGGTCATTATCCCTCTTCAGGAATTCCTCATTGGCTGGGAATTTCTGTACTACCTTAACCTCCTGACATGTTACTGGTGCACATTTCCCTCTCCAGCTTTGTCATATATCTCCCTATTTCTTCCTAATCTTCTGGAAACTCAAAATTTCTTCTTTGTTTGTTTACCTTGGGATGCTTGTGCTTGGTGGGACCATCTTAATCCACCTCTGAGATTTTTGTAATGTTGACTCTCGAATGAGAAGGGGTTGAAGCTTCCATCCATCTTCTATGGTGGCTTCATGGGCCCCTATGTAAAATTTTCCACTTTCTACTCAAAGACCAGATATGTCTACATACCTAGGGACATTGAGAAAAGGCAGCTTTGGCAAAGACACAAAAACACCTATTGTCCCTTTTCCTCAGGATGACAGGTGCCTACTCCTCTAAAATTTATACAATCAGGAAGGGTTATTCAAGCAGTAAGTCAAGAAAATTTGTTTCAATGTGAATTTCTGTGTCCCACTAGACAAAGAAGCAAATGCCAGCTTCTATTCCAAAATATTTGTAAAGTTCTCTTTCAGGCATCGGTTACAAGAATGCAAACTCAATTCAGAAAGAAGAAAATCTGTATCTATATAGATATATAAAACAAATCTAGAAGAAAAATACAAGCAACTGTTAGTGTAGTTACATCTGAGGAGTGATGTTATTTTGAAGGAGTTCTGTGGGAGGGGGAATAGAAGGACTAAGTAGTAAGAGGGATTTTTACTTTATATAGTACATATGTATGTATGTTTTTTAAAATTCAAATGTATTATTTTTGTCATTGTATTTAAAATTTAAGAATAAAGCATCTTGGCATTAAAGAAAAAAAAAGTTGTAGACAAAGAAACAAATGTCAGCTTTATAATAACAGCAATGCTAAGTACCAGAAAATAATGGAATGTATATTATAATTTTGATGGAAAAAAAAGTATAGGAGAAAAATTTTGTCTTCAGCTATTTTTCTATTCCTGATGGTAACAGAAAGATATCCTCCAATATTCAAAGGCTCAGCAAGTATACCATGCTCATACTCATATGGAAAAAAATGTGTTATGTGTGATGTATGTACTTCTATGTTTTATTCCAGCTGTTCAGGTAAAGACAGAATGTAAAGAATCAAAGAAGTGTAATTCAAGTATAAAATGATTGAAGAAGAATGTAAATATCAGTAAAACAGAGAATTCATTAATCCATTCAACAAATATTTATTGAATGCCAATTGCGCATTAGGCACGCTTCTAAGATCTTAAATGCATCATCAGCAAATAAAACAAAGACCTCTGTTAAAATAAAAGACCGAGAATTGCCAAAGCAATCCTGAGGAAAAAGAACAAAGCAGGAGGCATAACTCTTCCAGACTTCAGACAATACTACAAAGCTACAGCAAGCAAAACATCCTGGTATTGGCACAAAAACAGACATATGGATCAATGGAACAGAATAGAGAACCCAGAAATAAACCCACACACCGACGGTCAGTTAATCTTTGACAAAGGAAGCAAGAATATACAATGGAGAAAAGACAGTCTCTTCAGCAAGTGGTGTTGGGAAAGTTGGACAGCTGCATGTAAATCAATGAAATTAGAATACACTCACACACCATACACAAAAATAAAGTCAAAATGGCTTAAAGACTTAAATATAAGACATGACACCATCAAACTACAAGGAGAGAACACAGGCAAAGCATTCTCTGACATAAATACTATCAATGTTTTCTTAGGTCAGCCTCCCAAGGCAATAGAAATAAAAGCAAAAATAAACAAATGGGACCTAATCAAACTTATAAGCTTTTGTATGGCAAATTAAATTATAAACAAAATGAAAAGACAACCTATGGACTAGGAGAAAATATTTGCAAACGATGAGACCAACAAGGGCTTACTTTCCAAAATATATAAATAGCTCATACAACTCAGTAACAAAAAAACTAAACAACCCAATCAAAAAATGGGCAGAAGACATTTCTCCAAAGAAGACATACAGATGGCCAACAGGCACATGAAAAGATGCTCAACATAGCTACAATGAGGTATCACCTCACACTGGTCAGAATGGCCATCATTAAAAAGTCTACAAATAACAAATGCTGGAGAGGGTGTGGAAAGAAGGTGGGAATGTAAGTTGGTGCAGCCACTACAGAAAACAGTATGGAGGTTCCTCAAAAAATTAAAAACAGAGCTACCATATGATCCTGAAATCCCACTCCTGGCGATGTATCCAGAGAAAATTCTAATTTGAAAAAATATATGCACCCCAATGTTCATTACAGCACTATTCACAATAGCCAAGACATGGAAACAACCTAAATGTCCATCAACAGATGAATGGATAAAGAAGATTTGAACATATATACAATGGAATATAACTCAGCCATAAAAAAATGAAATAATGCCATTTGCAGCAACATGGATGGACCTAGAGATTATCATACTAAGTGAAGTTAAGTCAGAAAGAGAAAGAGTAATACCATGTGATATCACTTGTATGTGGAATCTAAAATATGACACAAATGAACTTATCTACAAAACAGAAACAGACTCAAAGACATAGAGAACAGACTTGCAGTTGACAAGGGGGAGGGGGGAGGGGGGGAGGGGGGATGGGAGACGGATGGAGTGGGAGTTTGGGGTTAGCAGATGCAAACTATTATATATAGAATGGATAAACAGAAAGGTCTTACTGTATAGCACAGGGAACTATATCTAGTATCCTGTGATAGATCATAATGGAAAAGAAACTAAAAAAGATTGTGTATGTGTATATATATATATATATATATATATATATATATATATATATACACACACTATATATATAACTGAATAAATATATATATATATGTAACTGAATCACTTTCCTGTACAGCAGAAATTAACACAACATTGTAGATCAATGTAGATCTAATATACTTCAGTTAGAAAAAACAAAAAAAACCCAAACCACAACAAAGCAAAAAACAAAACAAGGACCTCTGCTCTTATAGAACTTTCATTTTAGTTACATAAGAGGCATCTAGAGTATGGGGAAGGTGGGTCCCGGTTACCATTTCCACAATGACACTTCAGAGATAAATGTAAAAATCTTAAATAAACCAATGAAAATAATATAGTAGTATACTAGAAAAATAATATTCCCAGAATAGTGTGCAGTTTTTAATCTTAGAATGTAAGATTCACTTATTAATAGTAAATTTATTAATATTGTCCCTTAGTAATAGGTCAGAGGGGAAAAGCAACATAATTGTTCCTGCAGGTGCTATAAAATTATCCCACAAAATTTAATATCTATTCCTCAGAAAAGTCTTAGAAAATAAGCAAGGGAGGAAATTTCCTTAACATTTGAATGAATAACAAAAACTAGAGGCAACATTCTGAAGGCTGCAAAATCAGAAAAAAAAAATATATATATATTTACATTCAGGAACAAAAAAATTACCTTTAATGTCTTCATTTTTTTTTTTTTTTTTTTTTTTGCAGTACACAGGCCTCTCACTGTTGTGGCCTCTCCTGTTGAGGAGCACGTGCAGGAGCACAGGCTCCGCGCAGGCCCAGCTGCCATGACTCACAGGCCTAGCCGCTCCACGGAATGTGGGATCTTCCCTGACGGGGGCATGAACCCGTGTGCCCTGCATCGGCAGGCGGACTCTCAACCACTGAGCCACCAGAGAAACCCTAATGTCTTCATTATTATTTAACACTACTTAGTAAATTTGCAAAATAATAATAAAGCTAATGGAAATAAGCTACAATTATTAAAGTAAGGAGAAAAATATTTTACAAATTATTGGTTTGTTGATCTAGAAGTCCCAAGAAGTTTTAACAAAAATCATTCAAACTAATTAGAAAAGTTAGGAAAATGTCCAGATGCAAAGATAAACATAAAATATGACTAGTTGCTTCTTTTCACCAGCAGTAATCTAGACAAATTATAGTGGTGAAATTATTTTATTCTGTCATCAAAAATAATTAGGAAAATTTATAAATAACTCTAATAAGAAATCAGTGAAAAACAATTTAGAGGACTGCGTGTTATCTATAGGAAGAGAATTAGAAAATATATGGAGAGATATAATAGGAGAATAAATGGAGAGATATACCATGTTCCTGAATGAGAATACTAAATATTATAAAGGTAATTATTTAATTCTTTTCAAATAATTTAAAGGTTTAATGTGACTCCAATACAATTTTTCTCCAGTTCTTCTAAGTTTTACTTGACAAAGTGATAATACAGTTCATTTTTTAAAGTATATAGCTTTGAATAGTACAAAAGTTCTAGAAAGATAAAATAAAATGAGATGGAAAGAGCAATGACGAGAGACTTGTCTTACAAGATAACAAAGCCTACAATAAGCCTTCAGTGATCAAGATGCTGTGTATCTATGGCAAGAATTGACAGTTTGATCAACGAAGAATGTAAGAATTACATTCTTTTGTAAAAATTTAATATATAGTTAAATTTCCATCATAAATCAGTACGTAAAAGGAAGAGTATTCAATAAATGATGCTGGAACAATCGGTGAGGTATTTGGGGAAAAATAAAGCTAGATTGAAATGACTTAGTGATGTGCTTAAAATTAAGACAAAATAAAACTAAACCAAAGTGAACTAAACTAAGCTAGAATAAACTGTAAATGAGCATTTTGTAAACCCTAGGAAGAGGAAACTTTTTCTAAGAATGAAAGACATAGAAGAAATCACAAAGCAAAAAGCAAACAAAAAACAGTTGATTTAATTACTTTAAAAATTTAAAATTTGTTTCTTGTAAGTTACCATAAAATAGAATTAAAATAAATTTGACAGCCTGGGAAATTATTCGCAGACAGACTTAGTCTTCTTGACAGATGAATGGATAAAGATGTGGTATATAAACACAATGGAATATTACTCAGCCATTAAAAAGAATGAAATAATGTCATTTGCAGCACCATGGATGGACCCAGAGATTATCATACTAAGTGAAGTAAGTCAGAAAGAGAAAGAGTAATACCATGTGATATCACTTATACGTGGAATCTAAAATATGACACAAATGAACATATCTACAAAACAAAAACAGACTCACAGATAGAGAGAACAGACTTGTGGTTGCCAAGGGGGAGGAGAGATGGGGGAGGAAAGGATCCTGTTTGGAAAATAATTTTGGAAAAGTATACCAAAATAGTTAAATATTAATGTCCTTTGACTAAAAAGTAACCTTATTAATTGGAATTTATATTTTTAAAATAGAAGCTATTTAAAATTAGTTTAGGGGGGTAAAGGGGGTGGGATGAATCGGGAGATTGGGATTGACATATATAAATATATACATATATAAAATAGATAACTAACGGGAACCTGCTGTATAGCACAGGGAACTCTACTCATTGCTCTGTGGTGACCTTAATGGGAAGGAAATCTAAAAAAAGAGTGGATACCTGTATCTGTATACCTGACGCACTTTGCTGTACAGCAGAAATTAACACAACATTGTAAAGCAACTATACTCCAATAAAAAATTAATTAAAAAATAAATTAATAAATTAATAAAAATTAATAAAACGAAATAAAAACAATTTATCTAACAATAGGGAAGAGGCATTACATATTGATAGGTAATAATAATATATTTTTAGCAATTATAAATCATATTCTCAAATAAATTAATAACATTGAAAAATATTTACAATGCAAATGAAAAATTAGAATGAAAAATTGCTTACAAAGCATAATCATAAATTTGTGTATATCTGTGCACACACACACATGCAAACACTAACATGTGCATATATAAAAATGACTATGGGAAAATATTCAAAACAATTTTTTCTTTATGGTGGATTATGACTGTATTTCTCTTATTCTCTTTTTTTTTTTTGCAATTTTGAAAATACTACATTTTTATGAGAATATTATATATTTTTTCTTCCAGTTTTACTAGATATAATTGACATACAGCACTGTATAAGTTTAGGGTGTACAGCATAATGATTTGACTTACATACATCATAATAAAATGGTTACTACAAGTTTAGTGAATATCCATCATCTCATATAGGTACAAAATAAAATGAAAAAAACATGTTTTCCTTGTGAAGAGAACTCTTAGGGTTTACTCCCTTGACAACATTCACATATAACACACAGCAGTGTCAACTACATTTACCATGTTGTACATTGCATCCCTAGTATTCCTTTAACTTACAACTGGAAGTTTGTACCTTTTGGCTACCTTCATCCAATATTATATTTTTACAATTTAATTTTGGGATGAAGGATAAGGCAATACTTCTAAAATCCAGGAGACACTCATTCATATATTCACTGAACAAATATTTACCAAATGTCTACTACTGGCAGACACTGTGTCAAGTCCTCAGTATACAAAGGATGAATAAAGTAGGCATGCTTCCTTCCCCCAATGACCTGCAGTTCTTGTGCCTCTCAAGATTTGAATTTCTGGTTTTCAGGCTTTCCTTTTCTAGTATTATCTCAGTCAGAATAAATAGGGGGCATTTTTCTTATACTCAGCCAAAAAAAAAAAATTGGCTTGCTTTCCTGCAAAGAAAACTTAGCAACCAATTCTCTTAACTTCCTATCCTTTTGCTCTCATAGGCAGCCCTTCCCTGGAGCTAACTTTTTTTTCTGAAAGATGACTGTGTCATCAGCAGCAGCTAAATTGCCAAATGACACCTTCCTTTCTCTCTGCTGTGTTATCAGCCCAGGAACTCAGTTTAGCAGAGTTCTGTGCTGAGGTCCCTAAAGGAATGAATTGTTTCTTTTAAATAAGCTCTAAGATGAGTTCTAGGAAGAGCTGCAGTAAACTACATTTTCCCCCAAGATTTTGCAGTTATTTCTACAATATAGTGTGTGTGTGTGTGCATCAGCGCTCAATACACATAATCTATGTGTACTAGATTTCCAAATGAAACTTTAAAATTTATGAAAATATATTTAATAAATTATTCCAAAATTAACCTTTATTAGTGCTACTGCCCTTTTAATTACTGATTAGCTGGGCAAGATTTTAAAGCATATTTTTCCTCCAGTTGGAAACAGCTTTTGTCAGGCAGTCAGTCAACATTTATTGAATCCCTTTTAAGTGGCAGTAACGATACCAGCCACCAGGGATATTGAGATGAATGAGGCAATCTTTACCCTTCTGTCCCTAACAAGGTTGAAGAGAGTGTAGAGAATATTACAATGCTGTGAGCTAAGGGTTATGTTCAAGGTTTGTTCAAGAAGCATTGGGAACCACAGGAGAGATCATCTCATAAATTCTCTTAAATACACACTATTTATGCTAAATTTGTGAAGATGTATAGAAGCTTGAATGGTACACAAAACAGGCACAGGCAAAGGGGTACCTGACAAGTTAAGGAACCCAGCAAGAATACCATAAAGTGTGTACTAGGATAATTTATTGACCTACTAGTGGTTGTCTTGTTTCTGCTGCTGTAAAAAAACTGGAAAGAATGTGAGTTCTTTGTATTTTTCTCTTTGTTTTTACTCCTCTGCATTCTGACAAGTTATCAAGCAATATTCTAAATCCCTTTTATAGCTATTAATTCAATAAATCTTCATGATAACACAGTGAATAAGAAACTATCATTATCTCTAGTTTACAGATAATAAAACTGAAGCATAGAGTAAATAAGTAATTTACTGGGTTAGTGACAAATCAGAATTCAAACAGAGGCAGATTGGGTCAAAGCCTATATTTCCTACAACCACCATCCAAACAAAGGATTCCTATGCAGAATATATGGAGAATTGCACACAAGAAGAGAAACACAGAAAAATCGTCACGGGTCATAACCATAGAAGAGATCTGGATGGGCAATAAACAGGAAAAAGATGTTCAACCTTATTTGGACTCTGAAAAACGCAAAGTAAAGGAACAACATAATGCCATTTTCTCTCATCAAATATGCAAACACTAAAAAGTCCGACAATATCAATTATTTGCAAAAATTGGGGGACAATGGAATTCTCATACTTCACTGGTAAGAATGTAAATTGGCATAACAATTTTGGAAAACAGTTGGTAGCAGCTAGCAACATTAAAACTACGCAAATTTTCTAATCCAGCAGTCCACTTCAAGATGTACAAACTAGAAAGTATTCTCACATATATGTACCACAAAACATATATAATGAAAGTGATTAGTCCATTGTTTATGACACTATAAAGCTAACATAAATGCCTATTATAAAGGAAACAGACAAATAAAACTTATGTTTATAATCGTTATGAAATACTCTACAATAAATAAAAATTTTAAACTATATATAGATTACCTGTGTCTGTAAGCAATTAGCCACCATTAATTCTGGGTTGTGGAGAACTGGTATTTGTCATATTATTCCTTTGTGTTTTTCCATATCTTTAAATAAAATTTCTTAGGAAAAAGCACAGTCTTTTAGGAAAGAGATCCTAAGGATATTTCCCATCCTTAGGAAAAGGCAACCTTTCTTCCCATCTTAAGAAAGGAAGCATAAATCCCACAAGATAACCTAAATGTCTCAGATCCCATTTGTATTTCCCACTTTTTGCCACTTCCCTGACATTGCAGAGGCAGGTAATTAAGATTTTCCATTTTCAAAAGATTTATGATTATGTCACGCCTCTCTTCCCCTCCATGGTAGATACAGAATCTGAGTTAAAGACCCAGTAGACAGCAATTTAACTGTTTGACAACCACTCAACTAAGATCATCAACTTCTCAGCAAGGGGCCTTACTATCCAATGCCCAAGCTCTTTGCTAGTTCTACAATTACAAGTCTGTCAATCGTAACACTCCAACCTCTGTACCAGTTTTTGTATTAATCAGAATGATTTACATTACAAATAACAGAACCTCAAGTCAAACTACCTTAAACCAAAATGAAGCACATTGGCTCATATACCTGGAAAATCCAGGGGTTAATGGCTCCTTCAGGCATGGCTGAACCCAGCATCTTAAATAATTTAACTAGATTTCTCCTCCTCCTCCTATACCACCTCCTCACTTTTTAGTTCTGCTACTCTGTTTGGGGCTCATTTTCTCCTACTATACATTGACTGTTTCTATGCAGTTAGAGTCAGACTGGAATTGCACATCTCTCCTGGGTCTCCAGCTTGCTGACTGCCAATGTTGGGACTTCTTAGCCTCCATAATCATGTGCTCTAATTTCTTATATTAAATATTATAATATAATTAGTTATTAAAATTATCATAATTATATATTCTATTCTATTCTCTATATATCCCATTGGAAAGAAGCATGTCAGAATATATGCCATTGGAAAGAAGCATGTCTCTCTCTCTCTCTCTATATATATCTTTATGTATGTCTCCTATTGGTTGTGTTTCCATAGCTAACCCTGAGTCTGAGTGTCTGAGAACCAAGAGAGCCAATGGAGTAAGTTCCAGTCCAAAAGCCAGCGGGCTCAAGACCCAAGAAGAGCTAATGTTTCAGTCTGGGTTCTAAGGCTGTTAAAGACCAGATCAAGTAGTCAAGCAAGGGGCATTACTTCTTACTCAGTCATTTTGTACTATTCAGGCTTTCAACTGATTAGATGAGGCCCACCCACATTGAGGAGAGTAATTTGCTTTACCCAGTCTAACAATTCAAATGTTAACCTCACCCAGAAACACCCTCACAGATGCACCCAGAATAATGTTTGACCAAAGGTCTGGGCACCCTATGGCTCAGTCAAATTGATACATAAAATTAACCACCACACATGGGGACAGGGAGACAGATGTCCCTGCTTCTAAATCCTTGAGATTTTCAGGTAGTACACCTCATAAGCTTTCTACTGTCTTTCTCTTATTCTCCTCTGTTTCTTTGTTTGACCCTTTTCTCTATTCCTTCTGTCATTCTTCTCTACCTCCCATGCCCTCTTCTCTTTTCTGCCATGCTTCTTTCCATATTCTATACGTTCCCATAAAAACCAGTCTTTTTTGGCTAAAAGAAAAGTATAACTGTAGTCTTTTTGGGAAAAACTCTCATCATTTTGCCTCAGTTACTGAACATGAGGAAACTAACTCTATAGCTGTGACATGATGAAAATTGTTCCTCCTGTTTCAAATAATACGATGAAAGACATCCATGAGGAGAACAGGAAGATTTGCATAACAATATCAGAATATATTTAATATCATAAAGACATCTCTTTGTAGAAAGAAAACTCTGCAAAATTCACTGGCGGGAGCCACTTCCTTGAGCACTTTAACTTCCTATCACAGGGCTAACGGACACATGATCAAAAGACACCAAGATGCCTCTGAACACATGAATGAGGAACAGAGGGTGTCTTGAGTGGTAAGCCCACCTACTCCAAACAAGCAAGAGGACTCTGAAGGCTGTATCGCTGGTATTTATCCTGTGCCTTCCTGGCTAAGAACCCACTTGTCCCAGAAGTTTCATTTTGAACTCAGTCATACCCACTATCATCCCACGTTCCCTGGATGCAGCTTGACATCCAGTATCCACTATGGGAAAGACCAACACACAGCTTTCCTCCTACTTTCTACCAGGGCTGCATGCTTTGGCCTGATCCTGACTTCATGGCTCTCTAGTCAAATGGAAGTGTGAGTGTTCCTTTATTCTCCCAGGGGAAGCATCCGCCCTCCCTGAGTGCGGCCATGCTGTGAAAAGAGAGATTATAGAGTATTGCTCTACAGCAGCTTCCTTAGTAGCTCATCACCAGGCAAAATGTCACAGCAGCTGCTGCTCATCAATTCACCCTCTGTGATTTCAAATGCCAATTAAAACTGTGAACTCATAATTGCCTCATTTCTAGCCACATTTTAAAGTAATTGAGTAATGGGTTAATAACAGCCTTAATCATTTTTCTAATGATCAGTTCCTGCGTATAGTCATATTTATGACCCGTGGGGAGTGCTGCACTCAGGTCGTATCTGGCTAAGAGCCCCCCAGCCGATCCTGTATGGCAATCATTTCTTACCAGGGAAATTTGCCTTCAGCCCCCAAAGCAGTTTAAAAAAAGTCAATCTGCAACCTGTGACTTGTCAGACATCTTAAAAATTTTTTTTCCTCCTCTTACATGTCCTGTCCCTTTACTCTCATCCAATTTATTCTCCTGCTGAAACTCAGAGAGAGGTGTCAATATCCAGGAGTGATTTCTAATTTCAATGAAGCCTTATCACATGCCCACTCGTAAACATAAGCTTCCTTCTGTGGTAAGAACATTTACCTGCACTTCCAGCTCTGTTTCATCATAATTATAGCTTATATCAGCTGTTAGATATGAAGGGACTTATTAACTTTTGGATTTTGATTCAAGGAGAAGGATGGTCACTGCAAAACTACCCAGACCATCAGGAAAGCTGTAAGCAAGAAGTACAGTGAGTCATCAACAGATCTCCCAAAGAGGCTGAAACTGCCAGTCTCATGACGACCTCCAGCAGTTGAGAGCCAGGGTGACCAGGCCATTTAGAAATGGGTCAGGAAAACACTCGGTGGGGAAAATGGGTGAAGAGGGTCAAAAGGTACGAACTTCCAGTTGTAAAATAAATAAGTGATGGGGATGTAATGTATGGCATAGTTAATAATACTGTATTGCCTATTTGAAAATTGCTAAGAGGATAGATCTTAAAAGTCCTCAACACAAGAAAATAGTTTTTTAACTATGTATGGTGACAGATGTTAACTAGACTTATCGTGGTGATCATTTGCAATGTATACAAATACTAAATCACTGTTGTGCACCTGAAACTAATAAAATGTTATACGTTAATTGTACCTCAATTTTTTAAAAGCCATAAAATATGTAATACCTAAGGCTATTTTTCTCTTTGCTATTAAAAAAAAAGAAGAACATTGGAAGTCTCTATCAAATATCACCAACCTCCAATCTTAGGGGTTTGGGGGTTTGGAAATGGGAACTCTAATTCTAAGGATGCAGAAAAAGAGTTCACTTTGTTACACAGCAGAAACTAACACAACATTGTAGAGCAATTATACTCCAATAAAGATGTTTTAAAAATAAAGAGTTCAGCATTATGAGTGTGGAGATGAGACTACTAGAGAAAATTTTACAGGTCTTGGTTGGTAGAGGGTCTTTTCAGGCAAAGTGGTCCTTCTATTAATTATTTCTTCTTTCTCCTGTATTCACAACTTCTCTCTCTCAACTGGTCTTTTTCATCCAGAATGGAAATATACTAAAGTACCTCCCTTAAAAAAGCAAAACCAAAATGGCTCTCTTCTGCCCTTCCCCTCTCCTCTAGTGACTACCTTGTCTCACCGATAGGTTTTCCAATTCAGTGACCCGCCAGGGACAAGTCCACCCCAATGTGCGGACAGTTCCATGGTATTAGTGTTTCTCAAGGAGGTGTTGGGGGTCAGTGTGGGATGTCAGAATTTGGGGAAGAAAGGTATCAAGGTCATAGACGTGCACAGCTATAGGATATGCCCTCTGCATCTCTAACCTCTGCTCCCAACTGAGAACCACTTCTGTAGAACTATGTCATGTTAACTTCTCATTGTCGAGTGTTTCGATCAGTCCTCTAAACAATGAAATCAAAACTCTGTTCCTGCTAGTTGGATCCAAATCTGGGAGGCATAAAGCCGATTAAAACATATTTCCTCATTATTTTAGGTTGCGTTCTCCAGAAACAGACACTGCAACCAAGATGTGATGCAGCAGGTTCATTAAAGACTGTTCTTGAGAACAATACCTATAAACAAGTAAGAGAAATTGGACTCTGCTAAGGAAGAGGTTAAAGTGGTATGTGGTCGCACTGAGGTTACAGCCAATCTTATGGGAGCTCTGAAGTTGGGACAACCCCTCAGAGGTGTCCTGAATTGACCCATGCAGATTAGGTTCTGATATCTTCACATCAACCAGCCATTGAATACAGGCTGTCCCTGGGGAGGGAGCATAACCTTCAACAAGGACAATTTCTGCAGAGGGACTCAGCCATGAGCAGCCAGCAGCCAACCTTCTGACGACTAGAAGAATGAGCGCCTTGCTGCTGGGAGAGGGATCTATATGCTAGACCTCAGCAACTACTGCATCCCCCCTTCCTCCTTCTAAGTCCCCCTACTCAAGCCTATTCAGGTCCCCCAGCCTTGCCCAGCCCTTCTGATGCACAGGTCTGGTGGACTTCTCACAACACTGAGGCAACTTAGTTCATATGCCTAAACCTGCTCTGCGGGACATGATTTGCTTCATCCCTTCTCTCCTCTCCAGGAGTTTGGCTCTATTCATTTCCAGCAATAAGCAACCACAGTTTTTCTTCTCATAGACTTCCTTCTAATCTCAGGTTCTTCCTACAAAACCTGTTCAAAAGGTGACTCATCAAAGTCAAACGCAACTCAGGAAAGAGAGTGGAACACTCCTGTACCCTTTGGCTTTCCTTCCCTTTAATTAGAATTTCAGTAACCTCTAATTGTCAGAGTCAAAGGACATCTTTTTGTCCTCAACTTGTTGGACATCTCTAGAAGATGCCTTTATGTTACACTTTGAAACTCCCTTCTCTCCTTCCCCCACATTTTTCTGACCTCATATTCTCTTCAAACGCTGTCTACCTAATCTTAACTCTGAGATTCTAGATTCCTCTCTTCTGTCTAACCCTAAAGCACCAAAATAATATTCAGACTAGAGTAATAACCCCTAGGTTGTATTTGCCAGTATTATTCTTTCTTTACCAATCAAGCATAGGCTGTTGGTATCTGTCCATATCTTTAAATCTGGCTCATATATCCTTAGTGAACAATTTTGCTATGTTTGTGTGATGTGTGGGTATACATACTGGACATATTTGGACATTTACGTTCAAGTATCTTAGACAAGTTACACACAATGTGTCCTCTTTTTTGATAAACCCAATTCTCCTCCTATATTCCCAGCCTCAAGTAATGGTATCACGAGACACTTCTATCATCAAGCCATTGTAGGCTCTGGCTTGTCTTCTTACTCCACGTCCAATCAAATACCGAGTCTGTTGATTCTACTTGCTAAGTGGCTTTTGAATCTCTCCACTATTCTCCGCATTGCTACTGGCCCTAGTAGAAGCCTCATAAATTCTCACCTAAACCTATTTAATAGCTTCTTAATGGGTTTCCTCACTCCACTCTCCCCTCATCCAATTCATTTGCCACACTGCTACCAGAATGAGCTGCTTAAAACACACATCTAGTCTTATTGCTCCCTTCCTTAAAAGCTTTCAACTTCTGACTGTCTTCTGGATAATGTTCAAACTCTTTGTCACGGCATCTTAAAAAACCTCATTATCTGGCCCTTCCCCAGCTCGCTAGCCTTATCTCTTCCACACTCCACTGTAGACCTGCCAGATCTTTTGTAATTTCCAGAATCTATCATGTTCCTCATACCACCATGTCTTGCTTCTGCTGATGCAGTACATCTTTTCTCATATATGGAGACTTTTTCAGAAGTGAGTTATGTTTCCATAGCATTTCTCATCTGACCACACTGTCCAAGGAAAAGAACTATAGAGGTGAGGGCCAGTCGAGCCTTGTGTGGCCCATATTATTGGAGGGATGAAGATGAATGGAGACTATGGTCAATTCCTAGAGATAAAGAAATGTACCACCATCACTTCAAAATTGAAGTTAGGAAAAGTAAAGTGTAAAGGATATTTACAATTCTGAGAAGACAGGAACCAAAATTCAATTTGCTACTGACACAATGCAACAAATATTGAAGGGAAAACACAGCCAAATTTTTATCATTGGAAAACAGAGAGAGACCAAACCAACATCCCTGCGGCGAGAAACATCAGGTTCATAAAAACATGTCCACAGGAGGATGGACTAAAGGGCAGTGACATGCCTCCTGTCTGCCACTAGTCACTTCATGCAAGTAGAAGCCAGTCAGGTGGCAGCTCTTGGCTTTCTCCAGCTCATGCTACTTGAGTGTAGCCACCCCACTCTCCTGGGAATAGACAAAGCTATGAGCCCAAACCACCCACAGCTGCTTGCCTAGATCAAAGGGTCCTGCTTGGCAGTAATATTTCTGGTATCTTCCTCTTTTATAACCTTCCAGTGTTAAAGAGAAAAACCACAGGCCCAAGATACCAAACCAAGATTTAGTACCTAACCTAACTGCAATTTCAACCTTCACCAGAAATGCAATCTTAATCAACCAGTCTGGAATTTTCTGGTCTGCACCAATGAGGCAATCTGTCACTAGGCCCTTTCCATCTCCTCAGAGGGAGAAGACGCAATCTGCATGATAAAACCCTTGCCATTCCCTGGCCTCCCTCCGTGCCCACTCCCCGCCAAAAAAATAAAAAAAAAATGTCCTGGCCTAAAAATAATCCTTCCTTCCTTTTCTTTCCTTCCTTCCTTCCTTCCTTCCTTTCTTTTCTTTCTTCCTTCCTTCCTTCTTTCTTTCTTTTTCTTTTGCTAATAGCTCCTTTGCTCCCCACTTCTTCCTATAAAAACCTCCCATTTTGTACAGCCCTTCCGAGTGCCCTCCTAGTTGCTAGATGGGATGCTGCCCAATTCATAAATTGATGAATAAAGCCAATCAGTTTAAAATTTACTCTGTTTTGTTTTTTAACACAAGGAATTAACATGCCTGAGGGGTCTTAAATCATTTACCTCTTCACTCACCTAAGTTGAAGATCTATGCGTCTATCTGTCTTACCTGGGAAGGCCTGCCTACCTCTCTTCTATGATCTTTTAGGAAATAAATCCAGCTGCTTCTTTAGGTCTACAGATGTCAGAATTACATAGGATTTGAAGGAACTCACCCCAGTGGAAAGGAAAAAAAAAAACTATGTAACTCTTCAGGAGGGGAAAACCATGGGGCAAATAAAACAAATCAGTACTTCAAAATTGACTGAATAACCAGGGAAAATAGGTCAAAAATTTTAAAAACAGTTAATGTAAGAGAATAGGAGAAAACTTTAAAGAATTCTAAATCCTATTCTCCATTGGTGAGATATTGCACTGATAAAACACGGCTAGCTGCCATACTAAAGAGCAATTTGACAATAACGAAGTGTTTTTTCAATACAAAAATCGTACTTGCCAAAATGAAAAATTCAATAGAGGCAATGAACAGAAGAGTGTATGCTACCAAACACTAAATTAAAGAACTTAATTATTGAAATAATCCTTCCATAATGCAGAGCAAAAAGACAAAGGAAAATTATGAGAAAACTCATGGAGGATAAACCTAGGTGCCGCAATTTGAACAATGAGAGGACTGAAAGGAGAGAAAAGAGCTGATAAAGAAGAAATGGCAATAAAAGTTGAACTGGAAGAAAATTTCTCTCCGCTGAAAAACCAAATACTGACCAAGATTATTGAAAAAAATACCTACATACCCTGGTGACATTTTGGAATCAAGAGATAAAGTTCTAAAAGCTTCCATAGAGAAAAGATTAGTTATCTAAAAAGAAAAATAATCAGGGCTTCCCTGGTGGCGCAGTGGTTGAGAGTCTGCCTGCCAGTGCAGGGGACACGGGTTCGTGCCCCGGTCCGGGAAGATCCCACATGCCGCGGAGCGGCTGGGCCCGTGAGCCATGGCCGCTAAGCCTGCGCGTCCGGAGCCTGTGCTCCGCAACGGGAGAGGCCACAACAGTGAGAGGCCCGCGTACCGCAAAAAAAAAAAAAGAAAAATAATCAGATTGGCACTAATATCTTCATATATAATAGTGGATATACAGTATTAATGGAGCAGTATCTGCTGATTTTTAAGGAAAAGAGGTGGTAATTCTGTATTACCACATCCAACCAAATTTTGTTCATTTGTGATGGCAAGGAATTTTTAGACATGCAAGCACTTAGAAAGTATTGCATCCATATTTTCTTTCTGAAAAAAAAAGATACTCATAAAAGTACTCTAGTCAAATGAAAACTGCATTAGCATAAAGATCTCAAGATGGTGAAAATTTAGTATATGGGAAACAGTAGCAATCAATGAGACTAGTGGTTATTCAATCTAAATAACAGTTGGTACTATGGTCCTGAAATATGTGGGATTTGTTAAGAATTCTTGAAATAGAAAGGACATAATGTAAGAAAAAATGAATAACAGTGTAAGACTAAATTCAAGAGTGCAAACTGTTAAGCTTAACTGCTACTTCTATCACTTTCTAGCTATTATAATCAAGAGCAAATTATTTATCTTGTGCCTTGATTTCCTCCTCAGTATCATAGGATTGATAATAGCATATGCTTCATAAGGTTGTTGTGAAAAATAAATAAATTAGTACATATAAAGAGCTAAGAAGAATATTTATCATATAGTAGATGCTTAATGAATATTATCTATCATCATCATCATTGCTATTATTATTACATCATCAAAAGAGCAGACACATAATTAATATTTTATTATTAACACCACCAGGAAAAAACAAAGCTTCAAAATGTTTATTTAAATTAAGGAAACAGTAGAAAACTTGAAATAGGTTACAGAACCTAAAAATCAATTGAGGAAAGAGGAACAAATACGATTTAATTAATCTAGCTAATTAACCAAGATGACAAATGCAGGACAAGGAGCTTGTTTGAGGGGATGACTATATACCAAATTTTGGACACAATGAATATGAGATCCTTCTTGGACAGTTAACTGGATATTTGGGATTCAACTTACAAGAGAGATCTGGACTGGGGCATATATTTTTGAATATGAAATTCAGAGATGTAGTTAAAGCATGAGAAGATCTCAAGAAGGAGGATTAGGGTAATGTGTTATAGAAAGATCTGATAAAATAGTTTGATTTAGCCACTAGATCACTGGTAACTTGATGAAAACAAGCTCTATCATAGAAGACTGAAGAGGTGATTGGTATCCTGGCAGCACGGAGAATCAGATGGCTAGATTTAATAATATTACCTGGGAAATGCTACAATCAGGGAAGAATATACCTGTCTCTGTGCAGAGATAGAAACCTTCACACATGTAATAACATTCTAGGAATAGGACACAGGCCCTGGAGCAAAGAGACACTCATTACTTCATTCCCTCAACAAATAGCTCTGAACACCTATGTGGCAGATGCTATGCTAGCCTTTGGGGACACAGTGGTGAATAGAATACATCTTCCCAAAGGGAGTCCTTGTACATTCTCGGTGGGAATGTAAACTGGCGCAGCCACAATGGAAAACAGTGTGGTGGTTCCTAAAAAAAACCCAAAACAGAACTACCATATGATCCAGCAATTCTACTCCTGGGTATATATCTGGAAAAAAATGAAAACTCTAATTTGAAAAGATACATGCACCCCAATGTTCACAGCAGCACTATTTATAATAGCCGAGACATGGAAGCAACTCAAATGCCCATCAACATATGAATGTATTAAGAGATGTGGTATATATATATAATATATATATATATGTATGTATATAAACACACATACACACGTATACAATGGCATATTAACTCAGCCATAAAAAGAATGAAATTCTGCCATTTGCAGCAATATGGATGGACTTAGAGAATATTATACTTAGTGAAATAAGACAGGGAAAAACAAATACTGTATGATATCACTTAAATGTGGAATTAAAAAATAATACAAATGAATGTATATGAAAAACAGAAACAGACCTATAGATACAGAAAACAAACGTGGTTACTAAATGGAAGAGGGAAAGGGGGAAGGGACAAATTCAGGGTAGGGGATTAACAGACACAAACTACTATGTATAAAATAGATAAGCAACAAGGGTATGTTGTATAGCACTAGGAATTACAGCCATTAACTTATAATAACTTATAATGGAGTATAATATGCAAAAATACTGAATCACTGTGCTATACACCTGAGACTAATATAATATTGTAAATCAACCATATATCAATTTAAAAAAAACACACAACTTCCCTTCCCTTATGTGGTATTATAGTCTATCACCACGAAAAAAAATGAATAGAGAGAGGTTTCTTTCTAGATGTTAAATCAGCAAGATAAATGCTGGGATATAAGAAGGCTCCATCTTCTTCACCCTGCCAGAGAGAAATGTTTATCAGCATTCAGTATGTCCTGAATATAGGGTATTTAGGATATATAGGATTCATACAGGATGTAGAGAATATAGGATGTGAACTATATTACACTTTGAGTTTCAGAATACTGGGCAACCCATTAAAAGGAACTCCCCTTTACTGGAGATGTAGACCACCCACTTATTCATTCTCCTCAGATAAGCAGCTGGCAAGAAAGGCTTTTCTTTCAGGGCTTCTACAAACTATAGGCTGCTTATGCAGGAGAAAGTCTGGGTACTTCTTATGGACATCCCTTCCCCTCCCTCCAACTCATCCACCTCAAATCAATCTTAGGAAGGAGACTGAGGAAGGGTCAGGAATACCTCTTCTTGCAGTTCTTGTGAATACTCTACCATGAATTTAAACTTCATAGTTGTCAATTGTGCAGTGATAGACAGCAGTTTCCTGTCTGTGTAACTTCATTTTTTCATATAATTGTGCTGCATTCCCTTTTGCAGGGGTAGCACAGTGACCATTTCTCATCAATTGCCTTGAGTGAGTGATGGAAGACTGGGAATTCAGAATCCCATGTATAAATTCTGAAGATGTATTCTATTATATAGAACTAGGGGCTGGAACAAGGAAATCTTTACTCGAAAAAATAGGGGCAGAGGGCACAAAAAACAAAGGCATACATAAAGCCCACGTGGGAACGTGAACTCTGAAGACAGCCAGAAAGATCTCTCCTAAATTTGTTAAAATCCATTGGGACTAGAATTGAATATTAAATCTGGGGTATGGGTCCAGGAGACAAAAATCAGTGATGAATAAAGCAAGAGCAACAGGTACAGAAGTTTGGTGAGTTTATGAAGCTGCTGGGATAAAATTTTCAGAGTTTCTGAGATGAAGTTGCATGTGACCTCCACGAGCATGAAGCAAGTTTCTTGTAGTATTAAGTCAGAATAAGGCTGTGTGGGTTGTAGAAAAAATGAGGAAATAAATTGGCACTAGCTCCAATATGCGTCCCTTAGATTCAGTCTTCTCTAGTTTTCTGGAAAATTATTACTGTTGGTGGCTGGATATTCCATTCAATGGATATATTATAGTCAACTTACCCATCCCCTTATTGTTGAAAATTTATGTCATTTCCATTCTTCACTAATATCATGTCATGATTAACATATCATAATGCATGTACATTTGTTTTAAAATTACACTATATCCTTAGGATAGATACAGTTGCAGAATTTTAAGAAGGAATGTAACCTGATCAGATCAATATCTTAGAAATACAATTCTCATAAAAAGGAAAAAGAATTGCAAATAGGTAAACAAAATCGGAAAATATTAGCAATAACCCAAGTAAAAATAATAATTATTGAAGTAACAAATTAGCAGGGACAAGGAATATTAAAGGGAGAAGTTAACAAAACTGGATGTCTGAGCAGGTATAGCAGGGAGAGAGAGAAGGAATTCAGGTAATTCCTTGGTTCCCAGGAGGTGAATGTATTGAGTTTAAGATGTCTAAGAAACATCTTGAGGGAGATTTCAAGTGGCTGGTTGGGATGTGCAGCTGTACAGCACAGGATATTTACAAAGTGGAAAACACAGCGATTATTTGTCTGAATATAGATAATACTGGAAACTGTAATTGCATAGATATGATTTCCCAGGAACATCATTCAGAGGAAGGAGGTCAAGAAAGGCCATATTCTGGAGAAGAGTATGGAGGTTCCTTAAAAAACTAAAAATAAGACTACCATACGACCCAGCAATCCCACTACTGGGCATATACCCTGAGAAAACCATAATTCAAAACGAGTCATGTACCACAATGTTCATTGCAGCTCTATTTACAATAGCCAGGACATGGAAGCAACCTAAGTGCCCATGGACAGATGAATAGATAAAGAAGATGTGGCACATATATACAATGGAATATTACTCAGCCATAAAAAGAAGTGAAATTGAGTTATTTGTAGTGAGGTGGATGGACCTAGAGTCTGTCATACAGAGTGAAGTCAGAAAGAGAAAAACAAATACCGTATGTTAACACATACGTATGGAATCTAAATAAAAAAAAAAAGGTTATGAAGAACCTAGGGGCAGGACAGGAATAAAGACGTAGACGTAGAGAATGGACTTGAGGACATGGGGAGGGGGAAGGGTAAGCTGGGACGAAGTGAGAGAGTGGCATGGACTTATATATACTACCAATGTAAAATAGCTAGCTAGTGGGAAGCAGCCGCACAGCACAGGGAGATCAGCTCGGTGCTTTGTGACCACCTAGAGGGGTGGGGTAGGGAGGGTGGGAGGGAGATACAAGAGGGAGGAGATATGGGGATATATGTATATGTATAACTGATTCACTTTGTTATAAAGCAGAAACTAACGCACCATTGTAAAGCAATTATACTCCAATAAAGATGTTAAAAAAAAAATGAAAGAAAGGCCATATTCTTGGGATACAAAAAATAATACAAGAGGGCAGAGAAAGAAGACCCTTTTTGCTTCAAAACAGAGGTCAGTGATATAGAAGAACCAAAATATGATGTGATTATAGAAACCAAGTGGGAGAGCTTCAAAAATGGAATGAAATAGGAAATGTGCTACAGACAAGTCCAATAGGATAAGGATTAGAAAATAACAGGTGTTAAACTTTCTACTGACTCCTAGATTTCTTTAGCAGTTCCTGTTCCCAAATTGGATAGAATTAGATTCTCAGTGAATTATTAAAAACTAAAATGCATATTTATAAGTGATGCTTAACCTACGCCTTAAATTCACAAAATTATATATAACAGACTTATTTCTGCCATAAGCATTTGACTATTGATTTGTTTTATATGTTTACAGCATACAACACATACTTATTTGTTTCAGAACTTAAGTATAAATTTAATCTTTTTTTTTCTAGGATGCATTGCATCTTTTGTCTTTCATTATACCCACTAAAATATTTTGCTTATTGTCATTTCTTATTAAATATTTATTGGATTTATTAAATTGAATCTAAGACATAATTTGGAGCAAATAATAGCTACTCAATAGATGTTTATTGAATGAATAAATTAGTGAATCAATGAGCTTAAAGTCTTAGTCCGCAGAGACTGAATACTTTACCTTCCTCCTTTCAAAGACATAGTGTTCTGCCACATAGCCTGGGAGCATTGTTGAAGCTAGAGGCAATGTGGTATGATTGAATGAAGTGAGAAACATAATAATTAATGACTGTGTGCTAGTCACTGGGACAAGCATGTTACAAACATCTCTCCATCTACCAGAGTCTGCATCTTGATTCATTTCCTTCTTTCTCTTGTATAGATGAATACTTCCTGTGCTTATTTAAGGCCATCTGCTCCACTGATGGATTCAGTGGCACGCTCATAAATGTTTAACATCCTACTCTCCTGGGGAAAAAAGCCCAGATTTGTAGCATCCACTGGTTTCTGTGGTGTAAATAGTTCCACTATGGCCTATTTCAAGCTACCAACATGGTGTCACCGAACTTGGAGTCGGGAAGAGGTGCTCATGATCTGCTCTTGGGAGCCTGTATGAGCAGAGCTCAAACACCACTAGATGTGGAAGATCGCATTCCTTCTTGTCACTCAAGGACATCACTCTTGCAATTCTTCTCTTTTGCTCCTGAAACAATTTCCCTCTCTTCTGGAATTTCCTTATCAGCCTGTGAACATATCAATACTATTCTTTCCCCTATTAAAAAAACCTCTCTTAACCCTACTTCTGTTTCCGGCTACTATGCACTTTTTCTGCTCCCCTCACAGGAAAAAAAAATTTGAGTTGTATACACTTGCTACATATAGTTCTCTTTCTATTTTTTCTCAGACTCAGACTGCCTCTACCACTCCACTTTCATTGCTAAATCCAATAATCCAAAGTTTAACTGCATATTTAAAATCCATTTGATCCAAACTTAATTCCACATCCCCGTGTTACTTGACTAATCAGTAGTATTGGACACTTGGCTTCCAATATTACTTCAGTCTCCTGGTTTCTCTCCACTCCTACTGACCACTGTTTAGCATCCTGTGTTGGTTCTTCCTCCAGTCTTGATTTCATAATGCTGGAGTAGCTCAGAGCTCAGTTCAGACTTCTTTTCTCTATTTACACTCCCTCCCTTGGGGACTTGTCTCATGGCTTTAAATATCATCTATAAAAGGACAACTCCTAAATTCATGTCTCTCCCCTGAACTCCAGACTCATATATCCAATTGCTTTCTCAACATCTACACTTGAGTGTCGAACAGGCACTTCAAATTTATCGTGTCTAAAACTGAGGTTCTGCTCTTGCCCAGCCCCATTCTGCTTCACTGTACTCTAGACCATCCCAGCTAATGGCATCCTTCCCATTGCTTAAGCCAAAAACTTCGCAGTCATCATTTATCCTCCTCTTTCTCTTTTTTCACATCTTTCACCAGTAAATACTTTGAGCTCTGTGTTCAAGATACATCTGGACTCTGACCACTTCTCTCTACATTCACTTTTATAATCATCTCTCAAATGGATAAGCTTTCTAACTGGTCTCCCTGCTTCTACACTTGTTCCTCTATTATTCATTCTCAACAAAGTAGCCAATGTATGTCTATTAAAATTTAGATGAGACCATGTCACCCTCCACTCAAAAATCTCCAATAGTCTTTTATCTCATTCAGATTAAAGCCAAGATCCTTACAATGACTAATATCACCCCACATGATCTAGGCCTCTGTTTCCTCTATGATTTCATCTCCTACCTTCCCTCCTACCCACTCTTCTCGATCCACACTGTTCTCCTTGCCATTCCTTGCACATGCTTCAGGCTTCTTGACCTTAAGGGCATTGTAAAGGCTGGTCCCCATATTTGGAGCACTCTCCCTGCAGGTGTTTGATGTAGCGCAATGCATTTTTCCAGACTTTGCTGAAACGTTACTTTCTCAATGATAAATTCCCTTGCCTCTACCCCACAACTCACAGTCTCTCTTAACCTTCTGTGTCTCCATAGCACTTCTAATGTACTGTAATCATTACTGTTTATTAGAAATGCAAGTTTCTTTAGAGCAGGGATTTTTTTCTTATTTTGTTTATCAATATATCTCCAGAACTAAGAACCACATTGGCATGTAGCAGGTATTCAATATTTGTTGAGTGAATAAATGATCTCATTTAATTCTCACAATACTCAAATAGGTATTATCAACTTTTTTATGTTACAAATGAAGAAACTAAGGCTTAGATATACTCCCTGGCCCACAGTCAAAGAGCTGTTATATGGTACAGCTGAAATTTTAATTTATTAGTATGCTGAATAGAACATTAAAAATTACTATTCGAGGGCTTTCCTGGTGGCGCAGTGGTTAAGAATCCGCCTGCCAATGCAAGGGACACGGGTTCGAGCCCTGGTCCAAGAAGATCCCACATGCCACAAAGCAACTAAGCCCGTGCGCCACAACTACTGAGCCTGTGCTCTAGAGCCCGCAAGCCACAACTACTGAAGCCTGTGCGCCTAGAGCCCGTGCTCTGCAACAAGAGAAGCCACCGCAATGAGAAGCCCGTGCACCACAATGAAGAGTAGCCCTCGCTCACCGCAACTAGAGAAAGCCCGCGAGCAGCAACGAAGACCCAACGCAGCTAAAAAGAAATAAATAAGTAAATTTACTTAAAAAAAACAGGATACAGAATTGTATATGCAGCATAATCTCTACAATGTACAAAATACATAGAAGATGAAAAGCTCTCATTAATGATGGCCACCAAAATATAATTACTATTAGAGTCTGAACTTCATAAAATTATGAGCCCTTGATTACAATACTAGCAACACTACTAGCAACACTACAGATTTTTAAAAATTATATCACCTAAATAAAATATTGGTTATACACAATACTTGTGAATAATAATGATTTCTTCCAAAGGGTAGGGAGGTTGTAAAAACTGATTCCAGTGATTTGGAGTAGGTGTGGCCCACTCGTTTTCTTCCTACAAGCTAATGAAAATCATCTTATTAAATCATGCATGCCTCTCAGAATATTGCCTGGTTAATAGGTATATTCAAATAGACAAATCTTCCCTTTTAAACCTGAAGATGGAGATGGAGTGGGGTACTACCTATCAGAAGAAATTGTGGTGGACTAATACAGCTCTAAAATCCCTTGCAATTAGAACCAAGTGCTTAATGTGAGCTCTATTCTTTTAGCGAAATACTATTTCCCTGACTGTCAGATATTCAGATATTTGAGTCAATAAAAAGGGAAAACTGGGCAAAAAGAGTGAAGGATCCGAAATTTTAAGGAGATTTCCAGAGATGTATGCTGTACCAAGAGGGCATAGGGCAAACCAAGGTCCAGAGGTGGGAAAGTGCAAAGCGTTGTTCACAGGATGAAGCAAAGTGTAATACAAAGTGGGCTGTGAAGAAAATTTGAAGGAAAACGTGTGAGGTGGTGGCAGTGATGCTAAGTCATTTCTTTAGCACTAGGAAACCTTGGAGGGTTTTTAAAGATGTGATGTATGTGCAATTATATGCATGTGTGTGTGTGCGATGATGATGGTGATGACTGTAGTTGTAGACAACCAAAGGAGGAGAAAGGAAGTTAGCGTGTAAAATTTGGCAGCCCCCAAAATGACCTTAATTATTTACTTAGTTACACTGGACCTTAGTTCAAAAGGAGATTTTAAGAGATGGCTGATCAATAGGCTGTTGCAGCCTTCTGGAATGAGGAAGGCAAATGCTGAGAGATGTTATGGAAAATAAGACACAACCACTTGAAAGGAATCGGAGGAGGAAGCAAGTAATCTAAAACATAAGCCAATGCAATGGAAAGAAATGCAGCTAGAACCAGTGTAGGTAAATTAAGCATGTGCATGCATGTACATCCATGTGGATGCCACACCAAATTGCATCGCTAGAATGAAAGGCTTGACGTCATCATAAGCTGTCACATTATGTACTGACTGTCCTGGTCCATGCAGACTTCCGCACATTGTTTGGTCACCGTCTGTATTCGTCATTGCACACACAGAATGTCTTGTGCTGAGCTGTTATAGTATGCAGTGTCTGTGATGGAACATTCAGGCTGATGAACCATGTACTGTCACAGTGTATATGGACTCTTAGAATACAGGCAGGCTGACACTTGCCGGGCTGTCAAGTTGCATATTGGTCTGCTAAGATGTTACAACATCGCCTGGACAGTCATGAAACATGGAGACTGACACAAAATGCCTGCTGCCCCCGTGTAAAATGGCTACTGTGGTTCTTACAAGGCTGTCATGGCACATACGGAGCTCTCAAGGCAGAAGGCTGTCATAGTGCATGCTGGCTGATAGATCCCGAACTATCACAGTTTATGCTGGTTGTCATGATACATACATCCGGACATACTCTGGGCTGTTACAGCAATTACGAGAGCGTCACAGTGTGTGAGACTGAGGCACATTGGTCCTTCACAATGTAAAATGGTCTCAAGGTGTATACAAGCTAATATATGCTGTGCTGTCATATAAATGCTTGGTTGTCATTGTGCAGGCAGACGGATAATACGGCACTGTCACAGCATGTCATGGACTGCATGGCACACACACAGTGACATACTTTGGGCTGATATGGCATATATGGGGCCATTATAGTACATGTAGGCAAACATATCAGGGTGCTTCAGTGTCAACTGGGATGTCACAGTGTAAGCAGGCTGACACACGCTAGACCATCATAGTGACATATAAGATAGCCACATGAGTTTCCTATTTTATAGTCCAGTGATGTATACTTCTAGCTCCCACATTAAACAACCATATAGTGCTAATAAAAATTATATTAAGTTCAATTTGAGTTATAAGGTACATACTTAAATTAATACATCCCGTCATTCCAAAGGAAGGACCCAAATAGCTGAGCAAACATATTCTTTCCCCAATACATTTGAGGGAATATCTTTGGCTATTTCATTTTTCTATCAATTACTTGATTTATATATTGTTTTACTTATCTAGGCAGATGGCAGTAAATATACTGTGTTTTCCTTGACAGATAATTTGGTTTCCTACACACAGAGTATACTATGTTTATATCAATACATTGCTATATTTCACTTCTTAAGGCTAAATGTATTTTCAAACTTTAGGGAAATTATTGATAATTTTCAAATGTTTGCATTATCAAAATAAGGTAATAAAATATTTTTATATATGTAAACTCTTTATTTTTAACATCTTAATTGGAGTATAATTGTTTTACAGTGGTGTGTTAGTTTCTGCTTTTTAACAAAGTGAATCAGCTATACATATACATATATCCCCATATCGCCTCCCTCTTGCATCTCCCTCCCACCCTCCCTATCCCACCCCTCTAGGTGGTCACAAAGCACCGAGCTGATCTCCCTGTGCTATGCAGCTGCTTCCCACTAGCTATCTATTTTACATTTGGTAGTGTATATAAGTCCATGCTACTCTCTCACTTTGTCCCAGATTACCCTTCCCCCTCCCTGTGTCTTCAAGTCCATTCTCTATGTCTGAGTCTTTATTCCCGTCCTGCCCCTAGGTTCTTCATGACCTTTTTAAAAAATTTTTTTAGATTCATATATATGTGTTAGCATACGGTATTTGTTTTTCTCTTTCTGACTTCACTCTGTATGACAGACTCTAGGTCCATCCACCTCATTACAAATAACTCAGTTTTGTTTCTTTTTATGGCTGAGTAATATTCCATTGTATGTATGTGCCACATCTTCTTTATCCATTCATCTGTCGATGGACACTTAGGTTGCTTCCATGTCCCGGCTATTGTAAATAGAGCTGCAATGAACATTGTAGTACATGACTCTTTGAATTATGGTTTTCTCAGGGTATATCCTCAGTAGTGGGATTGCTGGGGCGTATGGTGGTTCTATTTCTAGTTTTTTAAGGAACCTCCATACTGGTTTCCATAGTGGTTGTATCAGTTTACTTTCCCACCAACAGTGCAGGAGGGTTCCCTTTTCTCCACACCCTCTCCAGCATTGATTGATTGTAGATTTTTTGATGATGGCCATTCTGATGATGTCCATTCTGACCTGTGTGAGGTGATACCTCATTGTAGTTTTGATTTGCATTTCTCTAATGATTAGTGATGTTAAGCATCTTTTCGTGTTTGTTGGCCATCTGTATGTCTTCTTTGGAGAAATGTCTATTTAGGTTTTCTGCCCATTTTTGATTGGGTTGCTTGTTTTTTTGATATTGAGCTGCACGAGCGGTTTGTATATTTTGGAGATTAATCCTTTGTCAGTTACTTCATTTGCAAATATTTTCTCCCATTCTGAGGGTCGTCTTTTTGTCTTGTTTATGGTTTCCTTTGCTATGCAAAACCTTTGAAGTTTCATTAGGTCCCATTTGTTTATTTTTGTTTTTTAGTCTCATTACTCTAGTAGGTGGGTCAAAAAGGATCTTGCTGTGATTTATGTCAAAAAGTGTTCTGCCTATGTTTTCCTCTAAGAGTTTTATAGTGTCTGGCCTTATGTTGAGGTCTTTAATCAATTTTGAGTTTATTTTTGTGTATGGTGTTAGAGAGTGCTCTAATTTGATTCTTTTACATGGAGCTGTCCAGTTTTCGCAACACCACTTATTGAAGAGGCTGTCTTTGCTCCAATGTGTACTGTGGCCTCCTTTGTCACTGATTAGGTGACCATAGGTGTGTGGGTTTACCTCTGGGCTTTCTAACCTGTACCATGGATCTATATTTCTGTTTTTGGGCCAATACCACACTGTCTTGATTACTGTAGCTTTGTAGTAGAGTCTGAAGTCAGGGAGCCTGATTCCTCCAGCTCCATTTTTTTTTCCTCAAGATTGCTTTTGCTATTCAAGGTCTTTTGTGTTTCCATACAAATTGTAAAATTTTTTGTGCTAGTTCTGTTAAAAATGCCATTGGTAATTTGATAGGGATTGCATGAAATTTGTACATTACTTTGGGTAATATAGTCATTCTTATAATATTGATTCTTCCAATCCAAGAACATGGTATATATCTCCATCTGTTTGTTCGTCTTTGATTACTTTCATCATTACCTTATAGTTTTCTGCATACAGGTCTTTTGTCTCCTTAGGTAGGTTTATTCGTAAGTATTTTATTCTTTTTGTTGCAATGGTAAATGGGATTGTTTCCTTAATTTCTCGTTCTGATCTTTCATTGTTAGTGTATAGGAATGCAAGAGATTTCTGTGTATTAATTTTGTATCCTGTGACTTTACTAAATTCACTGATTAGCTCTAGTAGTTTTCTGGTGGCATCTTTAGGATTTTCTATGTATAGTATCATAGTATCATGATATAGTATCATGTCATCTGCAAACAGTGACAGTTTTACTTCTTTTCCAATTTGGATTACTTTATTTCTTTTTCTTCTCTGATTGCCGTGGCTAGGACTTCCAAAACTATGATGAATAATAATGGCGAGAGTGGGCACCCTTGTCTTGTTCCTGATTTTAGAGGAAATGCTTTCAGTTTTTCACCATTGAGAATAACGTTTGCTCTGAGATTACCATATATGGCCTTTATTATGTTCAGGTAGGTTACCTCTATGCCCACTTTCTGGAGAGTTTTTATCATAAATCCGTGTTGAATTTTGTCAGAAGCTTTTTCTGCATCTATTTGATGATCATATGGTTTTTATTCTTCAATTTGTTAATATGGTGAATCACATTGATTTATTTGCATATATTGAAGAATCCTTGCATCCCTGGGATAAATCCCACTTGATCACAGTGTATGATTGTTTTAATGTGTTGTTGGATTTGGTTTGCTAGTATTTTGTTGAGGATTTTTACATCTATGCTCATCAGTGATATTGGCCTGTAATTTTCTTTTTTTGTGACATCTTTGTCTGGTTTTGGTATCAGAGTGATTGTGGTCTTGTAGAATGAGTTTGGAAGTGTTCTTCTCTCTCCAATTTTTTGTAAGAGTTTGAGAAGGACTAAATGTTTGATAGAATTTGCCTGTGAGCCATCTGGTCCTGCACTCTTGTTTGTTGGAAGATTTTTAATCACAGTTTCAATTTCAGTGCTTGTGATTGGTCTGTTCATACTTTCTATTTCTTCCTGGTTCAGTCTTGGAAGGTCGTACTTTTCTAAGAATTTGTCCGTTTCTTCCAGGTTGTTAAAGTGTTAAAGTCCGCCACTATTGATGTGTTACTGTCAATTTCCCCTTTTATGGCTGTTAGCCTTTGCCTTATATATTGAGGTGCTCCTATGTTTGGTGCATATTTACAATTGTTATAACCTCTTCTTGGGGTGATTCCTTGATCATTATGTAGTGTCTTTCCTTGTCTCTTGTGACAGTCTTTATTTTAAAGTCAATTTTGTCTGATATGAGTATTACTATTCCAGCTTTCTTTTGATTTCCCTTTGCATGGAACATCTTTTTCCATCCCCTCACTTTCAGTCTGTACGTGTCCCTAGGTCTAAAATGGGTCTCTTGTAGACAACATATATGTGGGTCTTGCTTTTGTATCCATTCAGCCAGTGTGTGTCTTTTGGTTGGGGCATTTAATCCATTTACATTTAAGGTAATTATGGATATGCATGTTCCTATTACCATTTTCTCAATTGTTTTGGGTTTGTTTTTGTAGGTCTTTTTCTTCCCTTGTGTTTCCTGCCTACAGAAGTTCTTTTAGCATTTGTTGCAAAGCTTGCCTGGTGATGCTGAATTCCCTTAGCTTTTGCTTGTCTGTAAAACTTTTGCTTTCTCTGTCGAATCTGAATGAGATCCTTAGTGGGTAATCTTGGTTGTAGGTTTTTCTGTTTCATCACTTTCCGTTTCATCACTTCATCCTGCCACTCCCTTCTGGCCTGCAGAATTTCTGCTGAAAGATCAGCTGATAACATTATGGGGATTCCCTTGTATTTTATTTGTTGCTTTTCCCTTGCTGCTTGTAATATTTTTCTTTGTATTTAATTTTTGTTTGATTAATATGTGTCTCAGCATTTTTCTCCTTGGGTTTATCCTATATGGGACTCTCTGCACTTCCTGGACTTGATTGACTATTTCCTTTTCCATGTTAGGGAAGTTTTTGACTATAATCTCTTCAAATATTTTCTCAGACCCTTTCTCTTTCTCTTCGTCTTCTGGGACCCCTATAATTGAAATGTTGGTGCATTTAATGTTGTTCCAGAGGTCTCTGAGACTGTCCTCAATTCTTTTCATTCTGTTTCCTTTATTCTGCTCCAGAGCAGTTATTTCCACCATTCTATCTTCCAGCTCAAGCTCACTTATCCATACTTCTGCCTCAGTTATTCTGCTATTGATTCTTCTAGTGTATTTTTCATTTCAGGTATAGTGTTGTTCATCACTGTCTGTTTGTTCTGTAGTTCTCGTAGGTCCTTGTTAAATGTTTCTTGTATTTTCTCCATTTTATTTCCAAGATTTTGGATCATCTTTACTATCATTACTCTAAATTATTTTTCAGGTAGATTGCCTACTTTGTGTTCATTTATTTGGTCTTGTGGGTTTTAATGTTGCTCCCTCGTCTGCAACATTTTTCTGTCTTCTCATGTTGTCTAACTTCCTGTGTTTGAGGTCTCCTTTCCAGAGGCTGCAGAGTTGTAGTTCCTGTTGCTTCTGGTGTCTTCCCCCAGTGGGTGAGTTTGGCCCAGTGGCTTGTGTAGGCTTCCTGGCAGGAGTGTCTGGTGCCTGAGTTCTGGTACATGGAGCTGGATCTTGTCCCTCTGATGGGCAGGACCATGTGAAGTGGTGTGTTTTGGGGTGTCTTTGGGCTTAGTTTGAGTTTAGGCAGCCTGTCTGCTGATGGGTGGGTTTGTGTTCCTCTCTTGCTTATTGTTTGGCATGGGGCATTCAGCACTGGAGCCTGTAGGCCGTTTGGTGGAGCCAGGTCTTGGAGTTGAGATGGAGACCTCTAGGAGAGCTCTCACCATTTAATATTCCCTGGAGCTGGGAATTCTCTGGCGTTCCAGCATCCTGAACTTGGCGCTCCCACTCCAGAGGCTCAGGACCGACCCTTGCCCTGAGCACCAAGACCCCACATGGCTCAGCAAAAAAAGGAAAGAAAAAAAGAAAAAGAAGGAAAAAAAAGGGCAGGAAGAAAACAAACAGACAAAAACCCCCACAACAAATAGCAAAGACAAAAACAAGCAAACAACAACAATTAAAAACAAACAAACAAAACCCCAGAAAAATTGTAAAAGCAGAACCAAACAAAACCCAAAAAAACCCAGGAAACACACACACATACAAAACAAAAACAGAGAAAACAAAAAACAAGAGACCAACCATAAAAACAAAAGAACCCTAAAATGAAGTCAAACAATTAAAAACAAAACTAACAAAAACAGAAAATGAAAAACAAAACAAAAGCAGAATGCAAACTGAAGGAAAAAGCAAAGAAAACAAAACAAATGCACAAAAACGATAAAGATAAGAACAAGTAGAACAAAGAAAAAAAGATAAAAAACAAAATAGAACAAAGGAAAGGAAAAAGAAAAAAAACAAGGAAAAAAACACAGAACCAAAAAGTAATGTAGAAATAGAAATATTAAAAAATTTAGGGCTTCCCTGGTGGCGCAATGGTTGAGAGTCCGCCTGCTGATGCAGGGGACGCGGGTTCATGCCCCGGTCTGGGAAGATCCCACATGCCACGGAGCGGCTGGGCCCGTGAGCCATGGCCGCTGAGCCTGTGCGTCCAGAGCCTGTGCTCTGCAACGGGAGAGGCCACAACAGTGAGAGGCCCACATACCACAAAAAAAAAAAAAAAAAAAAAAAAAATTTAAAAAACTAAACGAAAATAAAAAATAAAAACAAATAATAAAAAACAACAGAACAAAACATAAGAAACATAGTAATAATTATGTTTTCCTGGGGCCTCAGCTGTCAATGTCCTTGCCCCCACCGTGAGTCACAGCCAACCTCCGCTCCCCAGGAGGCCCTCCAAAACCTCTAGGTGGGTCTCTGGTCCCTCTGTGGGCACTGTGGGGGTCTCTCATACTCTGACCTGGCCCAACTCCCACGTGTACTAGTCCCCAAAGTCCACAGCTGATACAGCTAGACAGGTTTCATTTGCAGGAACACTCATTGTCCATTCAGATATTCCAAAGATGCAGGATTTACCAAGTCAATTTTGGGGATTTAATCTGCGCCTTGTGCAGGTGCATGGAAAGAGTTTTGTTCCTCTTCCTTAGTTGCCCCGTCCCTGGGGCTCAGCTGTGGTTTTAGCCCCACCTCTGCATGTGAGTCACCCACAGGAGTCTGCTCCTGAGGCTGCCCTGGAGCACTTGGGTCTGCCCCAGTGAGGACAGGGCATGGAAGTGGCATGACTGCCTGGGTCACGGGGGGTCCTGGTGGCAACAGGTGCACAGGAAAGCCAGTGGCCACAGTTGCAAGAAATCCAGTCATAGCGCCTGGTAGCTGACACAAGGTCAACCCTGGTGGGGGCTTTTCTTAGCATCTGGCAGAGCAGGGGGCCGGCACTTGGAGAGAGGGGCTGCAATGGCAGCTCCACCTACTGTGGATCACTCAACAGTAGCGCCTTGCTTCTGTGGCATTCTGGGTTTCCTACACAAGCATTCTCAGTTGCGGATTTCCTCCCTCCCATCCCCTCAGGCTGTCTGCTCACAGCCAACAGCAGACCTCCCCAAGGTTTGCTCTCCAATCTCCACATTCCAGCTCTCAGCCCCCGTGTGCACAGGTGGACACATGTCCCAGTCTCAGGTGCGCAAGGCTGTGGCACAGACTATCTGTGTAGGTCTCACTCTGTCCTGTCTGCCATAGACCGGCCGTTTCACCCTCCTCTGACAGCCTCAGATGCTCCCCTTCTGTCCCAACTGATTTTCCCATTGGTGATGGGGCTTCCCCAGATGCCGGAACCTTTCCTCCGCTTCAGCTCCCCCCAGGGGTGCAGATCCCATCCCGCTTCCTCTCCTCTTCTTTTTCCCTTCTTTTGTCCTATCTGGTTATGTGGGGATCTTTCTTGTCCTTTCCAGTGCCCAAGGTCTTCTGCTAGTGTTCAGCTGGTGTTCTGTGAGAACTGTTCCATCTGTAGGTGTATTCTTGATGCGTTCGTGGAGAGAGATGAACTCACGTCCTCCTACTCCTCCACCATCTTGGTGGCTCCCCTGAACTCTTTATACTCAGGTTTCCTGGTGATTATCTGACCAGTTTTTTTTTTTAATATTTATTTTTTAAAAAATGATCTGGTTGGGTCTTCATTGCAGCACACGGGATCTTTGTTGCAGCATGTGGGATCTTTCACTGTGGCGCTCAGGCTCTTCGCTGCAGTGCATGGGCTTCTCTCTAGTTGTGATGTGCAGGTTTTCTCTTCTCTATTTGTGGCACACAGGCTCCAGGGCACATGGGCTCTGTAGTTTGCAGCACACAGGCTCTCTAGTTGAGGCATGCAAGCTCAGTAGTTGTGGCGCGTGGGCTTTGTTGCCCTGCGGCATGTGGGATCTTAGTACCCCAACCAGGGATTGAACCCATGCCCCCTGCTTTGGAAGGCAGACTCTTTACCATTGGATCACTAGGCAAGTCCCTGATCAGTTTTATAATAATTATACTGCATGTACATTTTGAGAGCTTTTTGAAATTTTACAGCATCTGAGAGACTCATATATTCAGAGGAGTCTAATTAAAGGTTTAGAAGTGTATGATTAAGTTGGCAATCAACATTTAAATGTTTTGGGAAATTTAATCTGTTTAATGCCTACATTTGATTTATCAGTTTATATACATGCTGTGTAAATACTGAGTGGGATGTTAATATTAAATGAATTCTAGATTCATATGATTAATAAATTGGAAAATAAACTAATTATAAATAGTAGTGCTTATTCCTTTTTCTGCATAGACATCATTTGGACATAAAGTAATTTCACAATAAGTCATATCATTCCCCTGGTCTTTGTCTGCAAAATGGCTTTTTTATTTTTGACCCTTAGTTAGCTTAGTAAGTTCTATAAAAGTGCTCTGTAGTAATTTTAATTGAAATTTCACTGAATCAATAGATTAATTTGGAATGAATTTTCCTCTTTATGAGAACACATAGCATTTCTTCCGTTCCTGTTTTAAAAGGGAATGCCTCTAACATATTCCCAGTTAAGATGATGGCTACTTGCATTCAGTGATGCTGATGAAAAATCCCATGTCAATATTATTCTCATTCATTTGCGTATGACCAAGATACCAGACCCTTGTCAGACACAATTTGCAAATATTTCCTCCCGTTCTTTGGTTTGTCTTTTCACTTTCTCAGAATAGTGCCTTTTGAAACACGTTAAGTTCTTTATTTTGATGAAATCCAATGTATCTATTTTGTCTTTGGTTGCTTGTGCTTTAGGTGTCATATCTAAGAAAACATTGCCTAATCCAAGGTCAAAGAGGTTCACTGTTATGTTTTCTTCTAAGAGTTTTATAGTTTATTTCTTACATGTAGGTCTTTGATTTTGAGTTAATTTCTTGTATATGGTATAGGTAGGGGTCCAAATTCATTCTTTTGTGTGTGGCAATCTTGTTGTCCAAGCACCATTTTTTGAAAAGACTATTTTCTTCCCTACTGAATGGTCTTGCTACCCTTGTTGAACATCAATAAACTATACATGTATGGCTTCACTTCTGGACTTTCAATTCTATTCTATTGATGTTTATGTTTATCCTACACCAGTACCACATCGTTTTATGATATAATGTAGTTTTCTTTCTTTTTTTTTTTTTTTTTTTGTGGTACGTGAGCCTCTCACTGTTGTGGCCTCTCCCGTTGCAGAGCACAGGCTCCAGACGTGCAGGCTCAGCGGCCATGGCTCACGGGCCCAGCCGCTCCGTGGCATGTGGGATCTTCCCAGACCGGGGCACGAACCCGTGTCCCCTGCATTGGCAGGCGGACTCTCAACCACTGTGCCACCAGGGAAGCCCCTATTGTAGTTTTCAATGCAACAAGTCTTATACTTCTTTTGTTATATTTATTCCTAAGTATTTTATCTGTTTTATGCTATTGTAAATGGAATTTATTTCCTTAATTTTATTTTCAGATTTTACATTGCTAGTGTATAGAAATACAACTGATTTTTTTATATTGTGTCTTGCAACCTTGCTGAACTTGTCTATTAGTTCTAATAGTTGTGCATATGCATGTGTATTCCTTAGGATTTTCAATATATGAGATCATGCCATCTGTAAATAGAAATAATTTTACTTCTTCCTTTTTAATCTGGATGTTTTTTTCTCCTTCTTGCCTAATTTCCCAGGCTACAATATCCAGTACAATGCTGAATAGAAATGACAAAAACAGGCATCCTTTTCTTGTCTCATCATCTCTTAGCTACCCAAATATATTGATACTTTTTAATCTCGTGGTCTCTTGTCTCTCTGGGATGTGTTCTAGATGAGTTTCAAATTTAATTCTTCTAAATATCCAATTCTCTTCCCCACTGTGTCCAGCCTGGAGTTTGTATTATTGTTTTAGCTTCTTACTTCAATCACTATACTCTACATTTCCAAGATATTTAAATTGTTCCTTTAAAATATGTTTTTAACCTTGCCAATTTGTTACATAATTTATTTTTATTTTTATAATGGGAGGTTTGTCTTCATTTATCTCTTCAAATACATTCAACACACTAAATTTATGACCATCTGTTCTAGAAATATAATATCATCTATAATCAATTAATTTTTCACTTGTTGATTTTGTAGGCTGTTATCTTAACATTAAGTCTCTTCATATATTTGTATTTTGGTTTGCGAGCTCAATTTTGAATGTTAAGGATTTTTTCCCTTCTTTTTATTTTCTCTGTTTTCTTCTGTGCTTACGTTTTCTTATTTAGTGCTTTTGCAGGTGCATCCTCCCAATTCTCTGGTCTAGTACATGGCCTTTTAATTATTGTTTCATTTACTGCTTCACTGTGATAGTGGGGATATGGCAGATTTGGTTATATTATAGAATCCCTGGTAGCTTAGCTATGTTCCAAGTTTCCTGGCCTTCTATGCTTGTAGCACCTGGAAGTATAGCCTCAGGTAGTATTCAGCATACTCAAAATTATTTATTTCCTGTTCTTTCGCTCTAACCTTTTGTCTTGGTAAAGAAAAGGTGAAAATATTTTTATTTTTCTCTTAGTCTTGATTAAAAATCTATCATTCAATATTATTCCTTTATCTTCTGCCATCTGTTGTTACTAAGAAGTCTGCTGTCAAAGTAAGTGTTGCTCTATGTGTAATCTATATTTTCTCTCTAATAGTATTAAAGATTTTCTTTATCTTTGATGCTCTGCAGGTTCACTGAAAAATGTCTATATGTGGTGCATTATCTGTATCCTGTTTTGTTCTGGGAGGGTACTTTCAGTCTAAAGACTCATATTTATTTGACTGTGAAATTTTCCATTTTTATCTCCTCTGATATTTACCTTTCATTTCCTCCATTAGATTCTTTTGGACTCTTTTCAAATAAATATCCTTCCTGCCTCTTAACTGTCATTTCACAATGTATATATTAAATTATTTATCTCTTTTTATTGTGTTCATTGTCCAAAACCAATCATGTTGACCCCACTTAACCACAAGACTGCTGAGAATGTGGGGGAGCAGGTGAAATTCTGGGAGAGCACCACTGCCTCCGTCATGGCCTCAGTGCATGTCTGTACTCTGACTGGTCTATTTCTCTTTTCAATATCATCATATCAACCTTCCTTCACTCCTTAGTTACCAGCCCTAATACCTTCTTTGGGCTATGCCCAATCCTGCCCTGGGTGTAAACTCTTGTGTGAACTTCACAGACCAGGGCCCTGAGTTGGTTAATTGATTGCTTTGGCTTCATTTCACTACTCATGCTTTCCCTGGCCTCCTTTCTCTTCAGAGGTGTGGGCAGCCTTTCTCCTCCATTTTGTTTGAAAATATCAGTGCCCTAAGGCCTATCAATGCCTGAGGATGGCTTCAGCATTTATACCACTCAGAAATGGGGCTCTGTCTGCCTCAAAACCCACAATATTTTCCAAAAGGGTATATTAAGCCCTGGAATTTCTGTCTACAGCCTCTAGGCCATATTGTGGCTTCAGTGAAAAGAACACTGGATTTAAATTCAGAAGTTTTCATCCTGGCTTTGAATTTAACCATCCCCATAATAAATGATTATTATAATAAACATCTATCATTTATTACTTGCCTGAGATATACTTATTTCTCTTCTAAGCACATTACACATATTCCTCACAAAGGTTCTACATAGCAGTATTGTTTTTCCTCTTTAACATATAAGGCTTAGAGAACTATAAAACACAAACTATGGTGAAAACAAAAATCTTCCTCTCCTCTTCTACAGAAGCAGTTCTCAAAGTGTTGTCTAGGGATCTGGGTTAATACTTTTTCATATTAATACTAAGATTTTATTTTCCTTTTTAACTCTAATTCTCTGAAGAGGGTAGAATACACCAGATTGCATTCAGAAGCAGAATAAGAATCCAGCTATCTCTATTCACCCAGACATCAAAGAGAATTACAAAAGGTAAAACAATGTTATCTTTTTTTTTTTAATTTTGTAAAATGTGGCTTTTTTATATAAACAGGTTATTTATGTTAACATGTAATGGGTTTATTGTTGTAATTTAAACTGAAAAATAGATAAATATATTTTTAAAGTTCTCAATTTTTACTTCTGATACAATAAATATCTATAGATATAACTCACAGAGACAAAGCTGCTTGGGGTCCTCAGTAATTTTTAATGGTTTAAAGGAGTTCTAAGACAAAAAACATTGAAAACCACTCTCCTAGAGTAATCCTACTTTCCAGCAATAAATATATTTGTGATTTCTTAGGTATCTCCCTTTTTTCCATAAGCACATAAAAGCAAAAGCATGTTTACACACATATTCATATGTGTATCTTTTTCCTCACCAATAAAAATATGCTATATAGCTGATTTTAAATGTTATAGTTATTTTACATTTCTTGCTATATATGTTTGGTGTGTTTTATATCAATTCTTCTAGAAACTCAGAATCCTGTATGAGAGGTACACATGTAAGAACCACAGGGAGGAGGAAAAGTGGGGCCAGACGCAGAGAAGTCAGACCAGATACCACATAAAAGGTGGTATCTTGAGCTTTTTTTTTTTTTTAATGACTTAAATCCTTAAAAGAATCTTGTACACACAAATATCTGAATAATTTCATCTCGGTATTCTATGATCTGACTTTTAAAATGTTTACTCACTTGTTCTTCCAGAATTCATTTTGGTGAAAGATATACATTTAGTGTGAGTTAGATTTAAATTACTGGTTTCTTAAATTAATAACCAGCTATCAATTTGCCATTTAATAAATGCTCTTTTTTTTTCTCAGCTATTTTGTGATACTGACTGATTATTTTTAGAGTTCTATTCTGTTCCAGTGATCTCTTACATTTTATGGCAGAATTGGAAACCATGCATTTTAGTCTCTGCCATGTTCTAATACTTCACTGGCCCTTTGTAAGTTCTGTAATTGCGTGACTTGTTCATTTATCATATGAAATATAGAAGCATTTTGTTGCTTTCTAAGATAAAAATTTTGTTGGAGTATCAATCTGAACTATGTGCCATTTCTAAATTAACTGTTGAAAAATTATTGAATTAGTTTGTCATTTGTAATACCTGTGGATATGACATTGACTACATTTGAAAGGGGATTTAAATCAGTATTTCTGGGAAACTTCAGGCTCTGCCTGAACCCCCATGCATGGCCTCCTTCCTCTCCCAGTCCATTCTCTTGCTTTTTTGAACATGCTTTAAGGTAGACCTTTGGCCTTGAACTTTATTCTTTTTCCTTTACTTCTCTTTTTATTATTGTTCACATTTTTGACAGTTTACTTGGTTTCCAGCCTGTGTTTCCTGCTAGGTGCTATGTTTTTCTCCTATCGCTTTGATTCTATTATCTTAGACTACTTGCTAGTCTCTCCTGTTTTCCTCTTCCAACTGTAGATCCTAGAACTCCAACCAGAGGTAGCAGATGTTTATTCTCCCATGTAACAATGTACCTTGCTATACTTGCTCAAAACTTTTATTTATATTTATCAAGGTTTTATTATTTTCATTATGAAGCTATATATTGTTATTTTATCCCAATGTCTTTGTGTGTGTGTTTATATGTGTGCTGTGTGTGTGTGTGTGTGTGTGTGTGTGTTATCTTGAGGGAAGGTCCCTCCTGTTTAGTCTATTTATTATGAATACATTAAAATATTACTGATTTCTTTTGCCTTGAAACTGACATATCTTCTCCATTAAAAAATTAATGCTATTAGTTTTGACCAATTCTTAGAAATGTTCTAATCATACAGTTACTATATACAGATAATAAAATATTGTTTCATTCTTTCCGATATTTATTGCCCTCATCTAAGGGAATAAGAGAACATAACATCACTGGCCAGACATCAGAATCACAAGAGCAAGCTTTGGTGCCACTGATGATGACAAAGCACCTTCACTGGTGATGCAGGCTACAGAGGTACATGCAATCAGCAGACCTAAGAAACTTAATGCACATGTGTTAGATGCTCATGGAGACTTCTAGAAACAATAGAAGGAGAATTTTCAGTGTGAGAAATATGTAATGGTAGGTGAAGACCAGAGCCCCCAAAACCTACTTTATTCCCAGCTCCTATTTATTACTACTGATGTCCCTTGGCCTTTTGTGACCAGAGGAATATGAGGTAGACAACATCAACTATGAAAGTATACAAGAACTGAACAGTTTCAATGAAAACTAAAAATTTTATAAAAATTCCTGGAAATAGCAAAGAAGGCAAAAAGAGTCAGTAACTCAAGGGATAAAGTTAAATCTCAAATCTCAATCCGACAGAAATGGCATAAAGAACAACTAATAGGTATAGACATTAACTTAGAAAACAATGACAGAGGTTTAGTGTTCCCAGACTTTTGAATTTCATAAATTGTTTTTTTTCCTCCTTTTTATGGAATGCGTTAGTTGTAAATATTTTATAACTAACCAATGAGAATTGGTGTCACCACTAGAATGGACATGAACATACACAGTCAGCTGAAAATAAAACCTGAAGTATATCACAGATATAAATCTAATCTGTGCACAACTGTGGTACCAAAGGAGATGTGGGGAAAAATTAAAATAAAATAAATCACAATTATGAAGCTAAGACACCAACATAAAATAATTTTCTTGAATTGATAAAAAGTGTGTGTCCTGTACTGTGACAAGGATTTAACATTTCTTCTATCATTAACATAAAGGAAGATAGAGAGTTACCAATTCCTTACTTAATTTTTCAGACTACAAATTCAAAGAACTTGAAATACATGTACCTAAGATGAAAGGAGTCCTAACATTCAATGGTGGGAAGAAAAGAAAATCTTTACTTTCATAACTTAAAGATTAGAGGACTGAAGAGACTAGGAAAAAACTTAGAGAACACTTATGGGCTTTGTTTTCTCACCACAGATCAATTATCTTGCTAAGTTGCTGTTCTCTTTGAAGGAAGAAAGAAAACACTTCCCAAATCACAGTAGCAGAAATTCCCTGCCTCTGGTGATACTATAATGATTCACTGAGCTGGTTTTACAGGGAGATGCACACTGAAAGGACAAGTGGCCAACATCTTAACATGGGTGGTCTAACAAGAGACAACTGTGAAGTACAAAATATACTTTGCTAACTGTATGGAAGCAAAATATACTTGCTTACTATATGGAAACTCCATTTCAGAAATGGAACCTTAAAAGGATTTAAGATTACTGAGAAATTATAAGGAAGGTTAGGTACAGGTGGGTATCAGTGCAGTAAAGGAAAAAGGGCTAAACAGTAAAACAAAGTAAAACAAAACTCTAGTTCTCCAGCAGGTCATATAAGGTTCACAGAAACACTGAGGGGATTTCTCATATACCCTCTGCCCCCACACATGCATACCCACCCCACTTCCCATTATCAATATCCCCCAACAGAGTGGTACATTTGTTACAACTGATGAACCTACACTGACACATCATCATCACCAGAAGTCCATACTTTACATTATAGTCCACTCTTGGTGTTTACATTCTACAGGTTTGGACAAAAGGTATGATGACATGTATCCATCATTATAGGATCACAGAGAGTACTTTCGCTGCCCTAAAAATACTCTGTGCTCTGTCTATTTATCCCCCCAACCCCTGCCAACCACTGACCTTTTTACTGTCTGCATAGTTTTGCCTTTTCCAGAACGTTATACAGCTGGAATCACACAGCATGGAGCCTTTTCAGACTGGCTTCTTTTACTTGGTAGTATACATGTAAGGTTCCTCCATGTCTTCTCACAGCTTGATAGCTCATTTCTTTTTAAAACCGAATAATATTCCATGGTCTGGATGTACCACAGTTTATTTATCCTTTCACCTACTGGAGGACATCTTAGTTGCTTCCAACTTTTGACAATTGTGAATAAAGCTGTTATAAACACCTACTGTACAGGTTTTTGTGTGGACATACCTTTTCAACTTCTTTGGGTAAATACCAAGGAGTGCAATTGTGGATCATTTAGTAAGAGTATGTTTACTTTTGTAAGAAACCACAAAACTGTTTTCCAGAGTGGGTGCATCATTTTGCATTCTCACCAGCAACAAATAAGAGTTCCTGTTGCTCACATCTTCTTTGGTATTCTCAGTATTCCAGATTTCAGCTATTCTAATAGGTGTATAGTGATATCTCATTGTTTTAATGTGCACTCTGATGACATGATGTGGAGCATCTTTTCATATGTTTATTTGCCATCTGTATACCTTTTTGTTGATGAGGCATCTATTAAGGTCTTCGGCACATTTTTAATCGGGCTGTTTGTTTTCTTATTGAATTTTAAGACTTTTTTGTATATTTTGGATAACAGTCCTTTATCACATATGTGTTTTGCAAATATTTACTCTCAGTTGGTGGCCTGTCTTCGCATTCTCTTGATATTGTCTTATGCAGAGCAGAAGCTTTTAACTTTACTCAAGTCCAGCTTATCAATTATTTCTTTCATGGATTGTGCATTTGTTGTTGTATCTAAAAAGTCATCTCCATACCCAAGATCATCCACGTTTGCTCCTAGGCTATCTTCTAGGAGTTTTATAGCTTTGTGTTTTACTTTTATTGGGTTGGTCAAAAAGATCGTTCGGGTTTTTCTGTAACATCTTATGGAAAATCCCAAACAAATTTTTGACCAACCCATAGGTCTATGATTCATTTTCAGTTAATGCAAATATTTTTAAACTATTTATAAACAGACATCAAAATTAAATAAAGGTAGTTAAGTATGAAGCTTAGATGTTTTCTACAGCTGATTAGCTCTCTGTGGAGAAGAATAAAGAAATATTTATGCATTTACTCTTTGATTGAAGAATCTCAGTTCTAGAATTTACCTTCCAGATACATCTCCACAAATATTATACAACATAAGCACAAGGTTATTCATTAAAACATTTTAATATTAGTAAAGTCTATTGAAATGTGAGAGAAAACAAATTCCTGTTAGTAGGAGCATGGTTAAACAAACTACACCCACCTAATGGAATATTATGCAGCTGTAAAAATAATTAGAAAGATTTCTATGAATTGATATGGAGTAATTTCCATTTTACTTTCCAAAATTAAGCAGAAAAAAAGTGCAAAAGAATACATAGAGAGAATGCTTCCTTTTGTATAAGAAACGGGGAATTAAGAATAGAGATGTATGCCTATTTTTACAAAAGGAAACATAAGAAGAATAAATCAGAAACTAATGACAGTGATTACTTAAATTGAGTGGTTGTTTCATATTATAACATAGTATGTGGGAGTAGAATGGAGGAGATAAGGATAGGAGCTAGTATCTAAGTGTATCTATGTTTTAATATACCTTTTCATATAATTTACCTTGATCTGAATATATTTTCATATAGTTTTGATTTTTGAATAACGTGAATGCTTTATAATTTCAAAAAATAAAATTAAATAACAGTCTAAAAAGGAAACACCTACAACTGAATATAAAATTAAAGAAAAAAATCTAACTGTATATTAAGTTAAGGATACAACACAGGGAAATAGAATTTTTTCAAATGACTTTTGAATACAACACTGTGGCTTTACAACTCTAGTGGCATATATGCTGAGGTAAAAATGAATTGCAAAGAAATCTTGAGCAATTTATAGTAGCTTATTTTTAGTAGTAATATTAGTATTGTAATTCTGCAGCAGTTTTATATATCTTGTTGAATAAAGAGAATATGTAGGTACCAAGATTTTCATTGTAAGAAAAAAGAAACAAAATATGATATAAACAGATATAATAAGCTGTTTAAAATGTTAATCTTAGTGGTAAATATTAGTATGAACGAATAATTCTTTTCTTTTAATAGATCTTTATTGGAGTATAATTGCTTCACAATACTGTGTTAGTTTCTGTTGTACAACAAAGTGAATCAGCCATATGCATACATATATCCCCATATCCCCTCCCCCTTGAGCCTCCCTCCCACCTTCCCTATTCCACCTCTCTAGTTCTTCGTAAAGCACCGAGCTGATCTCCCCGAGCTATGCAGCTGCTTCCCACTGGCTAACCATTTTACATTCGGTAGTGTATATACGTTGATGCTAAGCTCACTTTGCCCCAACTTCCACTTCCCCTCGTGTCCTCAAGTTCATTCTCTATGCCTACATCTTTATTCCTGCCCTGTCACTAGGTTCATCAGTACCATTTTTTTTTTTTTAGGTTCCATATATATGTGTTACCATACGGTATTTGTTTTTCTCTTTCTAAATTACTTCACTCTGTATGACAGATTGCTGGCTCATCCACCTCACAACATATAACTCAATTTCGTTGCTTTTTATGGCTGAGTAATATTCCATTGGATATATGTGCCACATCTTCTTTATCCATTCATCTGTCGATGGACACTTCAGTTGGTTCCACACCCTGACTATTGTAAATAGTGCTGCAATGAACACTGTGGTACATGTCTCTTTCTGAATTATGGTTTTCTCAGGGTATATGCCCAGTAGTGGGATTCCTGGGTCATATGGTAGTTCTATCTTTAGTTTTTTAAGGAACCTCCGTACTGTTCTTCATATTGGTTGTATCAATTTACATTCACACCAAGAGTGCAGGAGGGTTCCCTTTTCACCACACCCTTTCCAGCATATATTATTTCTAGATTCTTTGATAATGGCCATTCTGACTGGTGTGAGGTGATACCTCATTGCAGTTTTGCTTTGCATTTCTCTAATAATAGTGACGTTGAGCATCTTTTCATGTGCCTCTTGGCCATTTGTATGTCTTCTTTGGTGAAATGTCTATTTAGATCTTCTGCCCATTTTTTAATTGGGTTGTTTGTTTTTTTGATATTGAGCTCCATGAGCTGTTTGTGTATTTTGGAGATTAATCCTTTGTCCTTTGTTTCATGTGCAAATATTTTCTCCCATTCTGAGGGTTGCCACTTCGTCTTATTTATGGTTTCCTTTTCTGTGCAAAAGCTTTTAAGTTTAATTAGGTCCCATTTGTTTATTTTTGTTTTTATTTTCATTACTCTAGGAGGTGGGTCTAAAGAGATCTTGCTGTGGTTTATGTGAAAGACTATTTTTCCTATGTTTTCCTCAAAGAGTTTTATAGTGTCTGGACTTACATTTAGGTCTCAATCCATTTTGAGTTTATTTTTGTGTATGGTGTTAGGGAGTGTTCTAATTTCATTCTTTTACATGTAGCTGTCCAGTTTTCCCAGCACCACTTACCGAAGAGGCTATCTGTTCTCCATTGTATATTCTTGCCTCCTTTGTCTTAAATTAGGTGACCATATGTGTGTGGGTTTATCTCTGGGATTTCTATCCTATACCATTGATCTATATTTCTGTTTTCATGCCAGTATCATACTGTCTTGATTACTGTAGCTTTGTAGTATAGTTTGAAGTCGGGGAGCAAAATTCCTCTAGCTCCATTTTCCTTTCTCAAGATTGCTTTGGCTGTTCAGGGTCTTTTGTGTTTCCATACAAATTGTAAAATTTTTGTTCTAATTCTCTGAAGAATGCCATTGGTAGTTTGATAGCAATTGCACTGAATCTGTAGATTGCTTTGGGTATTACAGACAGAGAAAGCAAAAGCTTTACAGACAAGCAAAAGCTAAGACAATTCAGCACCACCAAACCAGCTCTAAACAAATGCTAAAGGAAGTTCTCTAAGTGGGAAACACAAGGGAAGAAAAGGACCTACAAAAGGACCTTAATTCATAACAATTAATAAAATGGTAATAGGAACATACATATCGATAATTACCTTAAACATGAATGGATTAAATGCTCCAACCAAAAGACACAGGTTCGCTGAATGGATACAAAAACAAGATCCATATATATGCTGTCTAAAAGAGACCCATTTCAGACCTAGGGACACATACAGACTGAAAGTGAAGGGATGGAAGAAGATATCCCATGAAAATTGAAATCAAAAGCAAGCTGGAGTAACGATACTTGTATCAGATAAAATAGACTTTAAAATAAAGACTGTTACAAGAGATAAGGAAGGACACTACATAATGATCAAGGGATGAATCCAAGAAGAAGATATAACAATTATAAATGTTTATGCACCCAACATAGTAGCACCTCAATACATAAGGCAAATGCTAACAAACATGAAAGGGGAAATCGACAGTAACACAATAATAGTAGGGGACCTTAACACCCCACTTACACCAATGGACAGATCATCTAAACAGAAAATAAATAAGGAAACACAAGCTTTAAATGACACAATAGACCAGAAAGATTTAATTGATATTTATAGAACAGTCCACTCGAAAGTGGCAGAATATACTTTCTTCTCAAGTGCCTATGGAACATTCTCCAACACAGAGCACATCTTGGGTCACAAATCAGGCCTCGGATCATTTATGAAAATTGAAATTACATCACGCATCTTTTCTGACCACAACACTATGAGATTGGTAATCAATTACAGGAAAAAAACTGTAAAAATCACAAATACATGGAGGCTAAACAGTGTGCTACTAAATAACCAAGAGATCACTGAAGAAATCAAAGAAGAAATTTAAAAATACATAGAAACAAATGACAATGAAAACACAATGACCCCAAACCTATGACACACAGCAAAGGCAGTTCTAAGAGGAAAGTTTATAGCAATTCAATCTCACCACAAGAAATAAGAAAAATCTCAAATAAACAACCTAACCTTACACGTAAAGCAACTAGAGAAGGAAGAACAAAAAAACCCCAAAGTCAGTAGAAGGAAAGAAATCATAAAGATCAGAGCAGAAATAAATGAAATAGAAATGAAGAAAACAATAGCAAAGATCAATAAAACTAAAAGCTGGTTCTTTGAGAAGTTAAACAAAATTGATAAACCCTCAGCCAGACTCATCAAGAAAAAAAGGGAGTGGACACAAATCAATAAAATTAGAAATGAAAAAGGAGAAATCACAACTGACACCGCAGAAATACAAAGAATTATAAGAGACTACTGCAAACAACTATATACCAATAAAATGGACAATCAAGAAGAAATGGACAAATTCTTAGAAAGCTACAACTTTCCAAGACTGAACTAGGAAGAATTAGAAAATATAAACAGACCTATCACAAGTAATGAAATTGAAACTGTGATTAAAAATCTTCCAACAAACAAAAGTCCAGGACCAGATGGTTTCACAGGTGAATTCTACCAAACATTTAGAGAGGAGCTAACACCCATCCTTCTCAAACTCTTCCAAATAACTGCAGAGGAAGGAACACTCCCAAATTCATTCTACAAAGCCACCATCACCCTGATACCAAAATCAGAAAAAGATATCACAAAAAAAGAAAATTATAGACCAATATCACTGATGAACATAGATGTAAAAATCCTCAACAAAATACTACCAAACAGAATCCAACAACACATTAAAAGAATCATACACCATGATCAAGTGGGATTTATCCCATGATTGCACAAGGATTCTTCAATATATGCAAATCAATCAATGTGACACACCATATTAACAAATTAAGGAATTAAAACTATATGATCATCTCAATAGATGCAGAAAAAGCTTCTGACAAAATTCAACACCTATTTATGATAAAACTCTCCAGAAAATGGGCATAGAGGGAACCTACCTCAACATTATAAACGTCATATATGACAAACCCACAGCAAACATCACACTCAATGGTGAAAAACTGAAGGCTTTTTCCACTAAGATCAGGAACAAGACAAGGACGTCCACTCTCGCCAGTCTTATTCAATAGAGTTTTGGAAGTCTTAGCCATGGCAATCAGAGAAGAAAGAGAAATTAAAGGAATACAAATTGGAAAAGAAGAAGTAAAACTGTCACTGTTTGCAGATGACATGATACTATACATAGAAAATCCTAAAGATGCCACCAGAAAACTACTAGAACTAATTAATGAATTGGGTAAGGTTGCAGGATACAAAATTAATGCACAGAAATCTCTGGCATTCCTATACACTATGAAACATCAGAAAGAGAAATTAAGGAAACACTCCCATTGACCACTGCAACAAAAAGAATAATATACCTAGGAATAAACCTACCTAAGGAGAAGAAAGACTTGTACTCAGAAAACTATAAACCACTGATGAAAGAAAGAAAAGATGACATAAATAGATGGAGAAATATACCATGTTCTTGGATTGGAAGAGTCAATATTGTGAAAATGACTGTAATACCTAAAGCAATCTACAGATTCAATGCAATCCCTATCAAACTACCAATGGCATTCTTCACAGAATTAGAACAAAAATTTTTACAATTTGTATGGAAACACAAAAGACCCCAAATAGCCAAAGCAATCTTGAGAAAGAAAAATAGAGCTGGAGGAATCAGGCTCCCTGACTTCAAACTATACTACAAAGCTACAGTAATCAAGACAGTGTGGGGGACTTCCTGGCTGCCACAGTGGTTAAGAATCTGCCTGCCAATGCAGAGGACATGGGTTCGAGCCCTGGTCCGGGAAGACCCCACGTGCCACAGAGCAACTAAGCCCATGCGCCACAACTACTGAGCCTGTGCTCTAGAGCCCATGAGCCACAACTACTGAGCCCATGCACCTAGAGCCCATGCTCCGCAACAAGAGAAGCCTCTGCAGTGAGAAGCCCGCGCACCGTAATAAAGAGTAGCCCCCGCTCCCCGCAACTTAAGAAAGCCCGAGTGCAGCAAGGAAGACCCAACGCAGTGAAAATAAATAAATAAATTTATTTTTAAAAAAAAAGACAGATGGTACTGGCACAAAAAAAGTAATATAGATCAATGGTACAGGATAGAAAGCCCAGAGATAAACCCACGCACATATAGTCACCTAATTTACAACAAAGGAGGCAAGAACATAGAATGGAGAAAGACACCCTCTTTGATAAGTGGTGCTGGGAAAACTGGACAGCTACATGTAAAAGAATGAAATTACAACACTACCTAACACCATACACAAAAATAAACTCCAAATGGATTAAAGACCTAAATGTAAGACCAGACACTATAAAACTCTTTGAGGAAAACATAGGGAAAACACTCTTTGACATAAACCACAGCAAGGTCTTTTTTGACTTACCTCTTAGAGTTATGAAAATAAAAACAAAAGAAACAAATGGGACCTAATTAAACTTAAAAGCTTTTGCACAGAAAAGGAAACCATAAACAAGATGAAAAGACAACCCTCAGAATGGGAGAAAATATTTGCAAATGAAACAATGGACAAAGGATTAATCTGCAAAATATACAAACCGCTCATGGAGCTCAATATCAAAAAAACAAACAACCCAATTAAAAAATGGGCAGAAGACCTAAATAGACATCTCACCAAAGAAGACATACAGATGGCCAAGAGGCACATGAAAAGATGCTCAACATCACTAATTATTAGAGAAATGCAAATCAAAACTGCAATGAGGTATCACCTCACACCAGTCAGAATGGCCATTATCAAAAAATCTAGAAACAATAAATGTTGGAAAGGGTGTGGTGAAAAGGGAACCCTCCTGCACTCTTGGTGGGAATGTAAATTGATAAAACCAATATGGAGGTTCCTTAAAAAACTAAAAATAGAACTACCATATGACCCAGCAATCCCACTACTGGGCATATATCCTGAGAAGACCATAATTCAAAAAGAGATGTGTACCACAATGTTCATTGCAACACTATTTACAACAGCCAGGACATGGAAGCAACCTAAATGTCCACCAACAGATGAATGAATAAAGAAGATGTGGCACATATATCCAATGGAATATTACTCAGCCATAAAAAGAAACGAAATTGAGTTATTTGTAGTGAGGTGGATGGACCTAGAGCCTGTCATACAGAGTGAAGTAAGTCAGAAAGAGAAAAACCAATACCATATGCTAATGCATATATATGAAATCTAAAAAAAAAAAAAAAATGGTACGGATGAACCTAGTGGCAGGGCAGGAATACAGACATAGAGAATGGACTTGAGGACATGGGAGGGGAGGCGGAAGCTGGGGTGAAGTAAGAGTAGCATTGTCGTATATACACTACCAAATATAAAATAGCTAGCTAGTGGGAAGCAGCCACATAGCACAGGGAGATCAGCTCGGTGGTTTGTGTCCACCTAGAGGGGTGGGATAGGGAGAGTGGGAGGAAGATGCAAGATGGAGGGGATATGGGGATATATGTATGCATATGGCTGATTCACTTTGTTGTACAACAGAAACTAACACAACATTGTGAAGCAATTACACTCCAATAAAAGTGTATTAAAAAATGAATTTAATGCACCTAAACTACCAAATGTCATAGCATAGCATAGCCTACCTTAAACGTGCTCAGAACACTTACATTAGTCTATAGGTGGGCAAAATCATCTAACACAAAGCCTATTTTATAATAAAGCATTGTATTGAATAACTCATGTAATTTCTTGAATATTGTACTGAAAGTGAAAAATGTAATGTTTGTATGGATATAGAATGGTTATAAATATTGGCTGGTTACCCTCCTGATCATGTGGCTGACTGGGAGCTCTAATCACTGCCACTGCCCAGCATTACGAGAGAGCATCGTTCCACATATCATTACCCAGGAAAAGGTCAAAATTCAAAATTTGAAGTACAGTTTCTACTGAATGCATATTGCTTTTACACCATCATAAAGCTGAAAAAGCCTAAGTCAAACCATAATAAGTTGGGAACCATCTGTATACAGTTATGAACTGAGTTGGGAATATAAATTGAGAAGCAAACATTATGGTTTGAGATATGTTGAGTTTAAGATGTCTGTGGTAAGTTAATATGAAAAGTGCCAGGTAAACACATATTAATATATATATTTAAACTCAAAAGGCTAGAGACTTGTTTGGAAGTTGACAATTCATTATGTAGTAACTGAAACTATGAGTGTGAATGAAATCTTTCAAGTTTAGTGTTTAGAATGAGAATGAATCCAAAAACAGGATGCTGGTTAATGCCAAAATACAGAGCTGAATGGAAAAAGAGGAGCTAGCAAAGAACTAACAGAGGTAAGAAAAGAAAGAGAAAGTGGTTTGGGAAAGCAAAACAAGGATAGGATCTCAAGATAGAAGGAACGGTCAGCAGAAAGCACGAGTATGAAAAGGACTGAAATGGATTTATTGGTTTTAGCCGTTCAATGGAGGTTTGTGAAATTAGAAACAGTCATTTCAGCAGAGTAGATACTGTGGATAACACATTATTGCGATTTATATCATGAATACAAGATGAAGTAGAAAAGGATAAGTAGACCACTGTTTTAAGAAATTTAGTTATGAAGATCTAGAACAAAATAGGATATCAGCTAAACAAGGAAATGAAAGTTAACGGAAAATCTTGGCTTTAAGATGAAAAATAAGACTATGTGAGAGGTAAAATTTCAATATACTAATAATTAAATAAAATGTCAATATCATAAAGACAATTCATGAAACAAGGAAGAAGTGAGGCTCAGAGCCTAGACAGGATTTAGCCATGAACATGAAAAGGTAATCTCTTTTCCCTGGCTGGGACAGAAACAACAGAGGGAAGGCACAGCCAAGAAAGCAATCAACAAAATTAAAAGACAACCTACTGACTGGGAGGAAATAACCCATGAATATCTGGCCACCTAATATTTGACAAGGGAGTCAAGAATACTCAATGGGGAAATGATAGTCTCTTCAATAAATGGTGCTAGAAAAATTGGATATTCATCTGCAAAAGAACGAAGTTGGACCTTTATCTTATACCACTCATAAAAATTAACTCAAAATGGATTAAAGACTTACATATAAGACCCCAAACCATAAAACTCCTAGAACAAAACATAGGGAAAACTCCTTGACATTGGTGTTGGCAAAGACTTTTTGGATATGACACCAAAAGCATAAGCAATAATAGCAAAAATAAACAATGGGACTACATCAAACTAAGAAGCCTCTACACGGCAAAGTAAACAATTAACAAAATGAAAAGGTAACCAATGGAATGGGAGAAATTACTTGTAAACTATGTATCCAAAAAAGGGTTAATATCCAAAATCTATAAGGAATCCATGCAACTCAATATTTAAAAAATTCAATTTTTAAATGGGCAGAGGACCTGAAAAGGCATTTTTCCAAATGAGACATACAAATGGTCAAAAGGTAAATGAAAAGATGCTCAACATCACTAACCATCAGGGAAATGCAAATCAAAGCCACTATGAGATACCACCTCACACCTGTTAGAATGGCTGTTATCAATAAGACAAGAGAAAAGTGTTGGGGAGGATGTGGAGAAAAGGGAACCTTTGCGCACTGTGGGTAAGAATGTAAATTGGCGCAGCCACTGTGGAAACAATATGAAGGTTCCTTAACATATTAAAAATAGAACTACCATATGATCCAGCAATTCTACTTCTGGCTATATATCCAAAGGAAATAAAACCACTTTCTTGAAGAGATATCTGCACTCCCACATTCACTGCAGCATTATTCACAGTAACCAAGATAGGAAAACAACCTAAATGTTTGCTGGTGGATGAATGGATAAATAAGATGTGATACACACACACACACACATACACACTTGACTATTATTCAGCCTTAACAAAGGAGATCTTACTATTTGTGACAAAGTGCATGAAACTGGAGGACATTATGCTAAGTAAAATAAACCAGATACAGAAAGACAAATCATTTATATTTGGAATTAAAACAAAAATGTTGAACTCATAGAAACAGAGAATAGAATAGTGGTTACCAGATCTGGGGCATTGGGGAAAGGGGGAGATTTTAAAAAAAGAAAGAAAGTAGAATGGTGGTTTTCAAGGGCCGGGGGGAGGGGATCATGGAGAGTTGTTTAATGGGTCTAGAGTTTCCATTTTGCGAGATGAAAAGAGTTCTGGAGATGGATGGTGGTGATGGTTGTATAACAACATGAATGCACTTAATACCACTGAACTGTACACTTAAAAATGGTTAAGATAGTAAGTTTTATGTTATATGTATTTTATCCCGATTTTAAAAATTGGAAAAAATAAAAATAAAAGATGTTTCTGGAAGAAAAAAAAGAAGAGGAAGAAAAGATGAGGGAGAACAGATAATTTCCCATGTTCCTCAGAGAAAAATCCGGTGTGCTTATCATAGTCTCTAAGGTTCCAAAGGACCTATCCTTTCTGCCCCCACCCCTCCCCAGCACGGCAACCTCAGTTCCTAACAATTTTCCTCTCACTCACTGTGTTCTAGCCATCCCAATCTCCTAGATATTCCTGTCCCCTACTGCCTCAGAGACTTGGATCTCAATGTTCTGCTGCCTGGAATGCACACTCATCATTCTCCAAGTTACCACCCCCCTATCCCAACTTGTCACATAGCCTAGATAACAGAAATTACATGGAGAAAGACTGCCTTTAGATATGGAAGAAATGTGATGAAACATCCTATCTACATTAAGGAAGACTCCATTCTTATAAAGGACTGTGCATTTAAATGAGCCAGTCTATCTACCTATCTATGCAAATTATATGCTGAAGTTATGGAAATATGAAGTAGAAAGACTTCTCAGTCAGAGGTAGACTCCTGTGGAGATGCATTCTGTAGAGTATCTTTCTACAAACCTCTATTAACTGAACTGAAAAATTAAGGAAGTCAGCAGGTATTTCTTTGGAATATTTCTTTTAAAATATGTTTCCTTGATAAAAATAAAGTATAGGGTGGAAAACTAAGATAAGAATTAGAAGAGAAGAGGTGGTTGGCAATTGAGAAATACAAGTCACTGCTGAGCCACAGACTTAGAAGACAAAGCAGGATATTCCAGGCAAAGTAGCCTGAAAGACCAAGTGCAGATAACTGGAAGAAAAACTAGCCCAGGTAAAGTTTTTCCAACTGATAACAATGTAAAAGAAAGGGAGTTGGCATCTATGCCTCACCAGCAGGTAACAGGGAACATTTCACGATACTAGAAAAGGTATGAGGCCCCTACAGTTTTGAGTGAAGTTTTCTCCACTGATCTTGTGCAAGATCCTATTCAGCTAGACACAATGTCCTGACACTGAGAGATGCTACTCACAAGTCAGCAGACAATCCAAATGGGTAATTTGACACAAGGAGCCGAAGACTCAGATCTTATTAGCTCAGGCATTGGGATCTACTGGGTTATCTGAGATATCTGTTTCTGAAAGGCAGAGTGTTCCAGTGAAAGATGCAAAATGTAAGGAGACTGATAGATAGAAACCAGGTATACAGCATGGAATGACTAGTAGCGCCCATGAAGGAAGGGATCGGACTGTCCCTCACTTGTAGCAACAAAATAACTCTGGGAATGGGGAAAGATCCAGAAAACAAATTATGAATGTTCCAGGTTTACATTGGAAATGGGAGTTTTATATACAGCAATACAGAGAAAAATGGAAGAGCTCAACTGGCCAGTCATACCACATGCCTATATGAGCCCAGGAATAAGAGATGTACATGAGATAAGCCCTCCTTGGACTTCAGGAGTCAGCACTGGCTTTCACTGGCAAAGAACAAGAAGGCATAATGAACAGGAGAATTTGATTATGTGCCCCTCCACATATCTGTGAGGGGTATTCTAGGTCTACTTAAAGATTCAGACTTAAAGAGGCTTCTCCACCAATTAAAGCATTTTCTGCCCCGTCAGGCGATGGTTCAGTATTATTACTAAGCAGGATAAGCATAGATTTTTCTCCAAGTTATGCAACTCTAAGCTCATGTCATTCAAAGCTCTTAGTTACTGCTTCTTCGTTCCTCCTTCCTATTGCCATAGTCAATTGCTGGCTCTTGGCCTTTGGGGTGAGAAACTCGCTAGGTCATAAATTGGCTAGTTTCAAAGCCCTCTCATTCTGAGGCATTGTGAAGCCTTTCTTGTTTGCCTCTGGCTTTGACTGCTCCTTTCCTCTATCTCTGGTTATGGCGTGAACCATACTCTTGCACACCTCCCTGGACTCTGAAAGCCTGCCCGATCTTGAATCCATCCTATTGCCCTTCTCTTGACATCAGGTTATAGATCCTGGCTCACCTTGACCTCTTGTATCTGTGTGATCTGGCTACCATCTGCGGTGGATCCAATGATGTGCTGCTCAGATCCTATTTCAAGGAAGGACTTGCTGCACCAGCTGCTTGGAGTGCTGTCAGTACACAGGCTCCAACTGTCAGCCCCTTTAGAGATTGCAGAGAGCTGCCTTGCCTAATGTCTCACCCATTCCTGGGCTGTCCCATATCCAGTAACGCATTGAAGTACAAAGTCCTGGCCATCTAGGCCTAACTTGGGACAACTCTAAAGGGTCATTCTAGCTCCTGAGATCCCTTTGTGATTGGGCCTACACTGTAGCTTGACTTTTCCCTCTATACCTTCCTGCTTCCTTTGCTTCTCTTCCCCAGGTGTTGATTCCAAGGACACTCCTTAGTAAGCATCCTGCATTGTATATTCCAAATACATGTTATTTTTAAAATTTCATTTATCCTTACAAAGTATAATAAAATTTTCTAATATTCACAAAATAAGGAGAATTTTATAAGGAGCCCCTATATAACCTTTGTAATGCAACTGTAATATAATTAGATTGTAATAGAATTATATTATTTTGTCAAAGTCTGCATTCTGTCTTGGTATCCCCTACCTCCAATATTACTTTTAAAATCTGCATACATTAAGGTTCATTCTACTGCTCTAAAGTTCTATGGATTTTGATAAATGCACAGTGTTACGTATCCATCAATACAATTTCATACAGAATAGTTTAATCATCCTAAAAAAATCCCCTGTGTCACTTATTTGAATCTCCCCTGGCAATCTTCTTACTGTCTCTATAGTTCTGCCATTTCCAGAATTTCATATAAATGGAATCATACAATATGTAGCCTTTTCAGAAAGCCAAAACAATTTTGGAAAAGAAGAACAAAGTTAGAAGATTCATACTTCCAGATTTCAAAACTTATACAAAGTAACAGTAATCAAGACAGTGTGGTATTGGCATAAGGATGGACATATAGATCAATGGAATGGAACTGAGAGTCTAGAAATAATCTTATGTATCTAAGGTCAACTAAATTTTGACAATGGTGCCAAGACAATCCAATGGGAAAAGAACAAGAACAGTCTTTTCAACAAAGAATGCTGGGACAACTGGATATCATATGCAAAAGAATGATATTGGATCTTACCTTATACCATTAATAAAAATTAACGCAAAATGGCTTAAAGACCTAAATGTAAGAGATAAAATAATAAAACTCTTAGAAGGAAATCATGGAGTAAGGCTTCATGACCTCAGATTTGGCAATGATTTCTTAGATATGACACCAAAAGCACATATAACAAAAGAAAAAATAGATAAACTGATTCATCAAAATTTAAAACTCTTGTGCATCAAAGGATACGATGAAATAAGTGAAAAAGACAACCTTCAGAATGGGAGAAAATATTTGTGAATCATATATCCAATAAGGGTCTAGTATCCAGAATATATAAAAAACTCTTATAACTCAATGACAAAAAGACAAACAGCCCGATTTAAAAATGGATGAAGGACAGAATTTGTCCTTTGGACAGGAAGATTTACAAACAACCAATAAGCACATGATTAACATCCTTAGTCATTAGGGAAATGTAGATCAAAACCACAATGAGATACCACTTCATAGCCAGTAGGATGACTATAATAATACTACTAAACCCCCCCCCCCCAGAATATAAGAAGTATTGGCAAGGATGTAGATTAGTTGAAGCCCTCATTCAATGCTGGTGGGAATTTAAAATGTTGTAGTTACTATGGAAAGTTTGGCAGTTCCTTAAAAAGTTAATCACCGTAAGATCCAGCAATTCTACTCCTAGGTACATAACCAAAAGTATTGAAAACAGGTGTTCAAACAAAGACTTATATATGAATGTTCATAGCAGCACTACTTACAATAGCCATAAGGTAGAAACAATCCAAACAAATACCAAATGGAAGAATGGATAAACAAAACGTGCTATACCCATCACAAGGGAATATTATTTGGGCATTAAAAGTAGTGAAGTACTGATCATGTTATAACACAGATGAACCTTGAAAACATTATGCTATGTGAAAAAAGCCAGTCACAAAAGACCACATATTATATGATTCCATTTATAGGAAATGTCCAAAATAGGCAAATCTACAGAGATAGAAAGTAGATTAGAAGTTGCTTAGAACTGGGGGGTTTGGGAGAAATGGGGAGTGGCTGCTAATGGATATAGAGTTTCTTTGGTGGGTGATGAAAATGTCCTAAAACTGAAGGTGGTGGCAGTTGCATGTATCTGTGACTCGGCTAAAAATACTGAAGTGTACACTTTAAATGAATGAACTGTATGGTATATGAATTATATCTCAATAAAGCTGTTTACAAAAATATGCAATAAACATGAAATAAAGCATAATTTCCAACTATTTTATTTTGTTCCTTAAAGATACAAGGCATTTTTTCTCTTATAAAATTAATCATATTTTAATATAATGTTATCTTAATGATACTGTATTAATGTCATTAGTAAATTGTAGTGAGAGTAATAGCTTTTTAAAAGCCTTTAACACTTTGTAATACACTGAATCAACAATTTGGTTCTAAGTTCCAACTATTTTGATCTTTAGTTCTTAATGGCATTCATAAATGAAAATTATACTCAATAATAGAGATCTAAATGGCATAACTGTTTCAAAGAGAACAAGTTTCTTTGGCTACACTTACTAAATAATAAAATTAATTTTTCAATCCCCTCCACTATCCAACAGAGGCTTTCATATAAATTTGAGAGGAAATACCCTCAGTTGGTCTTAGAAATGAATGAGAAAGTGCTATGTTTATATATTTTAAACAGCTGAATTTAAAACCTACTGAAACCCTTTAGAATTTTTTTGAATGTTAGAAAATTGTTTCTACCTTTTTAAGATATGCATACAGGAGAGTTTTATGGGTGACACGCAACGTTTTCAGCAATAAAATCACAACAGAAATGTTTCCAAAAAATCATTTTCAAAATGTTCACTCCAGGCTTCCCTGGTGGCGCAGTGGTTGAGGGTCTGCCTGCCGATGCAGGGGACATGGGTTCGTGCCCCGGTTCAGGAAGATCCCACATGCCGCGGAGCGGCTGGGCCTGTGAGCCATGGCCGCTGGGCCTGCGCGTCCGGAGCCTGTGCTCCACAACGGGAGAGGCCACAACAGTGAGAGGCCCGCGTACCGCAAAAAAAAAAAAAAAAAAAGTGTTCAATCTACGTTTTAAATTTATTTCATTAATAAAACATCACATTTCCCTTGAAGAAGAAATTAAATGAGTCTATTTTTTCAAAACTACGTGCTAGGTAGTATGCTAATGACATGCTTATTGCAGAAAAGGTCAGCAAATGTGGAATGTTTACTTTTTTTAAAGAGAAATATGTGTAGTTCAGCTTTTAAGTTTCACTATTTTAATACTCCTTGTCATAAAATAATATGTGGAGCTTAAAAGATTTTCATAACCATTTCCCACTTCATAAATAAGTATTGTGAAGACTCCCCTATCTAAAAAAAGTTAACCCACTTAACTAACTCATAAACTACAAAACATTACTAAAATCTGAAAGAAACCCTACCACTTTTTCACTGGATACAACCTCATGAACCCTACCACGTTTTTACTGGATACAACCTATGCCACATTTGATTGTCTGGCAGACCAAATGGAAGTCCACTGTCATACACACATTACACTATAATAAGGGAAACATTCTAAAGATGACAGAGTGGGAAAATAGAAAGTACTTGGGTCCTTGATGTCATTGTTGTGCTGCTGAATTAACCAAACCTGGGATTATCTATCACCAGATTCTTATTGTACGAAATGGTAAATCCGTATTTTTAAGCCACTTTGCACTGGGCTTTCTTTTCACTTTCTGCTCAGTACATTCTAATGTGCACACTGGCTCAGGGTCTTTGCCCTTGCTATCCATTCTGACTGGAGTGCTCTTACACCAGGGCTTTATATAACTGATCAGTTCTGTTGTTGTCTTTACTGAAGTATAGTTAGTTAGTTGATTTGTAATATTATATTAGTTTCAGGTGTATGACATAGTAATTCAATATTTTTATAGGTTACACTCCATATAATGTTATAAAATATTGACTATATTCCTTGTGCGGTACATTACATCCTTGTAACATTTATTCTATATCTAGTAGTTTGTACCTCTTAATCCCCTTCACTATTTTGCCCCTCCTTCTACCCCTCTCCATCTGGTAACCACTAGTTTGTTCTCTGTATCTGTGAGTCTGTTTCTGCTTTGTTGTATTTGTTTTCTTGTTTTATTTTTCAGTTCTCTGCTTAAATGTCAATTCTTTTTCACTCAAGCTACTGCAGACTTACTCCTTCCTAGGTTACTCTCCATCATGTCAGGCTATGTAATTTTCTTCAAAGAATTTAATTTCTGAAATATTCTGATTTGCTTATTTTATAATATTTTTATCTTCAGTCTTCCTCATGGGCAGAGACTTCAACTATTTGCTCATTGCTTAATCGTAGTACAAAAATAATTGCTTGGTACATGATGGCATTCTTCAATTTTATTTCCTGCAACTTCTCCAAATAAAGTCTATGCTTCAACATACTGAGTTGCTAACAATTCACAAAATACAACCTATTTTTCTTGATCCTGTACCTTTGAATTTTCTGTTCCTTCTGCCAACATATGTCTTTTTCTTCTTCCTCAGTTCTAAAATTTAAAGTACCCACTATGTGTCAGGCACTGTGTTATTATGAATATCAAGTTAAGTAAAACAAAGTTTCTACCACAATGAGTTACCACTTCATACCCACCAGCATGGCTATAATTAAAAGACAGACAATAACAAATGTGGCAAGGGTGTGAAGAATTTAGGACCTCATACCCTGCTGGTCAAAATGTAAAATGATGCAGCCATTTAAAAACACAGTTTGGGGCTTCCTTGGTGGCGCAGTGGTTTAGAGTCCGCCTGCCGATGCAGGGGATGTGGGTTCGTGCCCCGGTCCGGGAAGATCCCACATGCCGCGGAGCGGCTGGGCCCATGAGCCATGGCCGATGAGCCTGTGCGGCCGGAGCCTGTGCTCCACAACGGGACAGGCCACAACAGTGAGAGGCCCGTGTACAGCAAACAAAAACAAAAACAAAAACAAAAACAAAAACAAACAAAAAAAACACACAGTTTGGCAGCTCCATAAACAGTTAAGCATAGAGTTTTTCATACGATTTGCAATTCTACTCCTAGGTATATACCCCAAAGAACAGAAAACATGCGTCTACACAAAAACTCATACATAAATACTCACAGGAGCATTATTTATAGTGGCCAAAAAGTGGAAACAACTCAGATGTCCATAGAATTGTGAATAAATGAATAAAATGTAGTGTACATGCAATAGATTATTATTTGGCAATAATAAGAAATGAAATACTGATACATGCTACAGCATAGATAAATCTTGAAAACTTTACACTCTGTGAAAGAAGGAAGTCACAAAGTACCATATATTATATGATTCTATTTTATGAGATGTTCAGAAACAGGCAAATATAGAGAGACAGAAAGTAGATTAGTGGTTGCCTATAACTAGGGAAGAGGTGGGCAGGGGGTGGTTGGCATGATGACTAAGGGGTATGGGATTTCTTTTGGGGATAATGAAATATTCTAAAATCGAATGTGGTGAAAGATTCACACATCTGTGAATACTATAAAAGCCACTGAATTGCATGCTTTAAATGGGTGAATTGTATGAGATGTGAATTATATTTCAAGAAAGCTGTTAAAAATAAATAAACCATCAAAAACCGGAAAACCAAAATCTCTGCCATCTCTAGATGTCTTCCAATATTGAATTCTAGTTTTTCTCCTCAAGGAAGTCTTGGTTCTGTGTCCCAGAATTCTGAAGCTGCTTATGTCACAGTTTGAATCACCTGCTGTTGTAAGTCTTACTACTTTGTCTCTTCCATCACACTGAATGTTTCCTGGGAACAGGGATGGCATCTTTCTGTTCTGAATCCCCAAAGCCTAGAACATAAATAGTAGATTTTTTTTGTGTGGTACGCGGGCCTCTCACTGTTGTGGCCTCTCCCATTGTGGAGCACAGGCTCCGGACGCACAGGCTCAGCGGCCATGGCTCACGGGCCTAGCTGCTCCGCGGCATGTGGGATCTTCCCGGAGCGGGGCACAAACCCGTGTCCCCTGCATCGGCAGGCAGACTCTCAACCACTGCGCCACCAGGGAAGCCCCATAGTAGATTCTTTAGTAAATGTTGGTTAAAAGAAAGAATGTGAAGAAATAATTGTATTAATAATAACAAGAAAGAGAAGAGTTTTACTTTAGATTAGGCAAAGATTGCAAAACTTTTAAAAAGTGTAGTGTGATGAAGCAAATCCAAGGATGGGGTATGAAAACAAGATATCAAGTTCTCTAGAGTAGAGCAGTACTCTATGGGGGATATGGGAGGGGAGACTTATGGTCTTTCCAATGTAGAGGTTCCTAATGTAAAGAGAAGGTCAAAATTGCTGGACAACAGGGGCCCATGTTGTAGTTTTATTAAACTGCCACTGGATAGAGCTGAAACTTGTCAGTTGAAGTTTTTCTGAGCGTAGGCAGGAAAGTCTATGAAATAGACAACAAAAAGTGAAGTCCCAAAGATCTCAAGAAATACCAAAGAGGATGAAAGAGGACAATACAAATACATAGCATAGATTTAAAGAGAAGATATAGGTATAGCCTTTTTTAAAAAAAATATTTATTTATTTATTTTTGGCTGCGTTCGGTCTTTGTTGTTGCGCGCGGGCTTTTCTCTAGTTGCAGCGAGTGGGGGCTACTCTTCGTCGTGGTGCACGGGCTTCTCATTGCAGTGGCTTCTCTTGTTGCGGAGCACAGGCTCTACTGAGGCACACGGGCTTCTGTAGCTGTGGCTCGCGGGCTCTGGTGCGCAGGCTCAGTAGTTGTGGCTCACGGGCTTAGTTGCTCCGGGCATGTGGGATCTTCCCGGGCCAGGGCTCGAACCCGCGTCCCCTGCATTGGCAGGCAGATTCCCAACCACTGCGCCACCAGGGACGCCCTGGTATAGCCTTTTTAATGTAGGGAATATTTCCTTGGAAGTGAGAGTGTTAACTTAAAAAAGTTTCAGAGATGTTTTAGCAGAATCTCTGTACCACTTCCATACTTCCTTTCAGGATCTGTCAAACAACTGTTGTTCTGTTGTAATCTTTACCATACCCTTTGCAATGTCAAAGGATTTCCACCAATTTCTATTGATATTTATCTTCTGTTGCCTTGCCCATTACATCGAATGCCCTGAACCACCATAAACTTTGCATTTTAACATCCAGCATGAGAATCTTTCTTGGCAATTTTTTGGTACTACATGTACTCTCTTGGCATATCTTTTCATAGCCAGAAAATGTCAAAATAGTTCTCAAAACAAGTTAATAACAGTATAAAGAAATACCACAGGGCAGCAAATACACAGATTTATGTTTCAGGTCATTTCAACTGCAAAGAGCACAGGCTAGCACACTAGCACTCGCTGGCTGGGACAGCACAACCCTAAGAACAATGAATTACCATACTAACATTTACTGAGGACTTTCTGCATGTCTACTGTGTTGTGGGCATTTTACATGTGTTGATTCTAGTCCTCAAAACAATTCTACAGTGACAAGGTACTATTATTGTCTCTATATTTATGGAGAAGAAAATGGAGAGAGGGGTCAACATCAAGGCAGTCTGACTCCCAAGTCCATACCCTACTCACTTTACTAACCTGCTCCCTGACCCTCTCTACTATACTGGTTGACTAGACATGAGAAAGACATATACTAATATATATATTTGTGACGTGAAAAGCACTGTAAAGAACTGGCACTCTATGGGGAAACATTAACTGAGGTGTAACTGTATTATTAAAAGGATGTACTAAAAGATGGGCTGGCAATGGCAGTAGATATTCAGTAGTATACTTATTATTCCCTGAACACTATTATCTTTGACACCTTTGTGCTTCTACACAAGTTCTGTTCAATGCCTAGATTGCCCCTTCCACCTCTTAGCTGCCTATTGAATAATAATTACTAGTCATCCTTCAAGATACATAATATTATCACTTCCTCCATGGAAACTTCTCCAAATCTCCCAAGCAGAACTAGTCATGCACTTGGCTGTATTCTTAATTGCTTTGTTTATACACCTTTTATACCATGTGTAAATAGTCAGTGCATGGAACAGAAACCACACGAAGTACTTTAAGCAGGAGATTTAATACAGGAAATTAGATGCTCACACACTGTCGTAAGGGTTCTAGGCTAGGGCTGCATGGTGCTCTGAAACTGACTCTCAGAGCGCCACAGAACTGAGTACAAGAGCACACACCATACCAATGATCCAGGGATCAGCAAATCAGAGTTGGAAAGTTGCCAATACTTCAACTGAAACTGCCTCTTGCCTGCCACAAAGTCGGTAAACGGGCCTTTGCATGCTGCAGCAGAATAACCACAGTCCCCCAGGACCTTGCTTGCCAACAGAAAATAACCAAATGGGCAGGAATTTGCCCTTCCAATGCATCAAACTGGTGAACCTAATCTATCCAGAACCCTAGCTGAAAGGGAGTCCAGGAAATAAAAGTTTTTAGCTTTCCAGTCTTTGCAAACAGCAAGGCTCACCAGAAGGAAGAAAACTGAAGCTGAGTAGGTCGATTCACATCACCTACCACAGAACCGTGAAGGCTGCATTTTGATGTATCTGCTTTCATTAAGAACTCGTAAGGGGGAGCAACAATGTCTTATTTGACTTTTCTAATCCCAGATGTTTAGCCAAGAAGTATCAATAGTTATTTGGGGAGTAAAGAAGAATTCCTTACCATCTCCTATTGTTTTGCTACTAAGGTCCATGGAAAATATGGGGCATTAGTGGGCCTGTTACTGAATCGACACACTTTGCTTATACTGAGAAGCAAGTAGGTGAGCCTGAAAAGCTGGAGTATGGACCAGGAGAGCAATGGGAACTTAGATCTTTTATACCTAAGTCAGTTGCTTCTCCAATGAGAAGTGTGTGCTTATTAACCACTTTCTATATTGTAATATGCCCAAACCCCAGATCTACATATTTGGAGATTTTCCCAGTATTTTCCTAAACTCGGTTTGATCACAAAAGTTTGGGGATATAAAGCAAACTGGATATTAGGAGAATTGCCTCTGGGCTTCAGGAGAAAAATCTTAGTTTTGCCATTAGGTAGAACAGTTTCACACAGGATGATTTTTCATAGAACCCCGATAACGTTGTGGTCTTACTAAAAATCTTCAACAGCTCTCATTGCCACAAAATAAAATAAAACATCCTTACTCCAGCATTCAAGATCCACTACTATAAGGTCCATATACCTTTCCGAAACCACCCCCCACGCATTACCATTACTACTTCCAAGTGTCCACTCATTCTCCAGATGGGCCATTGCTTGCCTCCATGTTGTTTTGCTCTCGCCATTTTTCCTTCTGGAACGCCCTCTCCTCTTAGTTCTATTTTGAATGGAACCTGATTTTCTCTGAGTTTTAGGCATTCCCTATCCTTTACAATTTACTCCCTACCCTTCCTCTTAAATGAAGCTCTCCTGAAACCCAGTTCTTTAATATTCTTCCCTTTTCCCACCTGCTAATTCCACCACCTGTTCCATTTATTATACATGTTTTGAATTTTTGTCTTGTTTTTGCCTTAAGTACACTATATTTCAGTCAGTGTTAGCTGTTTCGTAACAGTAAATGGCCTAATAATTTTTTCCCCATATACTGGTCTGATAACTTACCTCTTTGTTACATGTGAGATAATGATACAATCATAATTTTTCTTAGGTTTTATTTAATGTATATTAGATAATTAAAGCAATATAACTTTGCTAAACACCTACCAGATGCTCCCCCTACAACTATTAATTCTGGAAACTTCTGTACATGAAATGTTAAGGTCAAATGTCACTTCTAGAAGATTTTCCCTGCCTGGCCTCTGCCCCTAATAGGCTGGGCTTTATTATATCAATCTATAACAGCACTTATTCCACTGTATCAGTTTCTGGTTCATAAAAAAAAAAAAAATCCCCAAACCTCAGCTGCTTAAAATAACAATCATTTATTTCTCATGGTTCACTGGGTCAGCAATTTGGGTTTTCAGCTGGGACAGCTCATCTCTGCTCTAGATGGTTGTCTGGATTCACTCATGGAGACATGGCCGGGAAGCCTGGGCCTCCCTCTCTCTGCATGGCCCCTCATCCTCAATGAGTCTGCCCTTGACTTGTTCTTATCATTGCAATCTCCTAAGAGAATGAGAGCACATGCTGCAAAAACTCACATGATGTCAGCTCTGCTGCATTCTTCTGGAAAAGCATATCATAAGAACACCCAGATTCAAGGGACAAGAGCATAGACCTCACCTTTTGATGAAAGGAGTTACAAAGAATCCATGGATATTTTTATCTGCTACATCCAGTGTATTCCACCTATGTACTGTCTGTTTCCATAATTAGGTTGAGAAATCTTTATATGCCTTGTCTTGATATTTATTTTCATGTACTGAGTGCCTGGAACAGAGTAAACTGCTCCACACGGTGTTGGATAAACATTAGGTTGCATGTTAGGCAGTGGTTGGAATACCAAGATTTGTGGGATACAAGACAGTGCCTGCTCCCAAGGATTTTAACATCTGGTAGAAGAGGAAAAATGGTGAGGCGAGATTAAAAGCGCCTTTTCAAACAATAGAAGAAGTACCATTCCAACAAGGAAATGCAAAACTAATTACCTTAACTGGGATACACAAGTCAGAGAGCAAGCACGCATTACATCTGGTAATTAAGAAGTTAAGACCAGCACTATGTTTTAAGGATAAGATTTGGATTCTTAAGTAATAGTTGGGCATAATTAGTAGATGGAAAAATAGGAGAAATGGCCCAGGGATAAAAAAGTAAAACTGCATATGTTCAAAGAAAGGGATAAAAAAGTAAAACTGCATATGTTCAAAGAAGTAGTGGCTGCCTGCTTCGCCTGGAACTGGAGCTGATGCCGGCGCACAGTGGAAGGCTGAAGGGGCACCTTGGAATAAGGCTGCTTGAATTTTATCTTGTTGGCGATTGAATCTTAGAGCAGAAGAGGGTCAGGATAAATATTGTGTTTAGGGAGAGGGCCATGGTAGCATATGTAAAACGGACAAAAGAGGGAGAGACAGGAAGTAGAAAGAAACAAGTCTGATGAGGGCCTAAACCTCATGCTGGCAGCAAAAACAGACAAGAGGAAGCTGGGAGATTGACAGTTATTGAGCCCCTGCTATTCTTTAAGATGTATTATTTCATCTGATCCTTCAATAACTCTGTGATATAGATGTCAACACCACCATCTTACAGATGAGGACAGTAAAGTTCATATAATTTAGGTAACTAGCTCACGATCATATACCTGTTAATGGAAGAGCTGGTTTTTTTCACTTTGACTTAAAGTTGTATTCTGCTCTTCTTAGGATACAAAAATACTTTATTATCAAGCTTTCATTTTACCACAAGTTTGTGCAAGGTCCCTCACCAAATGCTGAGCAGGTCCCTAACATAAAAAGGCATTGCTCCTGCCCTCCCTATTTCTGCCCATACAGTAAAGAAGAAAACAAACACTTCAAACAAAATGCAAGGGAATAAAGAGGAGAAAGAAAAAGGAAGACTAAGCACAGAAGCATTCAGCCACTAAGTTCCAACGTAAGCATTAAACATTCATTCAATATATATGTAGCTTTTTATACGTGTAAGCTCTGAGCAGGGTGCTGGGAAGAAAAGATGAATCAAACACTATTCCAATCTTTCAAAATAGCAGAGGAAATTGTCGTGTAACAAATAAATGAAATAACTACTGCAAGGGAAATGATGGAATTCTGTGCACAGTAAACCAAGAGACAAATAGGAAGGGATTATTCCCTGCTGAAGCATCAAAGAAAAGCTTCATAACGGAGTTAGACATTGATCTGTATATTGATAGGTAAGAAGATGGCCAAGAAGCAAAAATGGGTAAGGAAACTGTGACTAGTGTGTAGGTATACAAAGCAGGGGACGGAGACAGCAATCACACGGTAGAGAGGGACCAGATCCCCAGGGGCAGGGCAGTTTCACTGGAGGCGGTATAAAACAGCAGGTAAGATGGTAAATGCTAGGGTCAAACCGACAGGCTTCAAATCCCAGTCTGCGCTTCCTCCCTGTTTGGCTTTAAATCAGTCCTTCAACAATATTAAGCCTCTATTTCCTCATCTATAAAATGGAAATGATAACAACAAACAAAACCTTCTCTCTCTCTCTCTCTCCTGACTTCTGAACAGAGCATAGGTGTCAAATAGAAATCAACCAAAAGGCTTTAATCTGATAAATCTGGATTGGAGTATTTGGCTTGGATTTAGAGTGAAAATGGGCTTTCTAATACTTGCTCTCAAAACCATATATTGGATCCTACACATGAGGAGAGTTGGAGCTGCTGAAAAAGTACTTAGCAAGAAGGACTGAAGCCTTCTCACACCCTTATGGACCCTGGTAGACCATTAGAGCATGGTCCACAGACCAGCGGCAACGGCATTACCTGAGAGTTTAACAGAAATGCAGAACCTCAGGCCTATGGCAAAGACCTGCTGGATCAGAGTCTGCATTTGCATAAGATTCTCTAACTCACTCCTATGAACATTAAATTTTGAGAAATGCTGTCAGAGAGCACTAAAGAAACTGGACGGATAGATGAGAGACTCTCTCCATCTGGTCTATTTGATCCATCCTTCCTTCTCCCATGGGAGGAGCCAGTGATAGGTGGCTGAAGATTCTACCTGATGTCTCTGTGAAGGTGTAAGTTCCAGGAATTCAGAATGGGTGAGAGGATGATTTCGTCTATAAAATAGAGGTTGGGGAGGAAGATGACCCCATGTATGTGACTCTAGTGATTGTACGCAACATTCCTGGGGATTGTGAATGCAGGACAAGGGGAAAAATTTGAAAGGAAAGACAATTTGGAATATGTTATAGTTTCATTTTTTATGTTTAAATCTTAGCTCCGTCTAGAATTTCTTCTAAGTCTCTGCCCAAATATCATCTAATGGGACATTGCCTGAGCACTTTATAAAAACCTCTACCCCTACTACCACCACCTCCAATGCTCAGCACTCCCTGCTCCCCTTTTGTTGCCTTAGTTTATTTGTCTCCTCCCCTCCCCACTACAATGTAAGTTCCACAAGGAGCTATATCTATTGTGTTCATTACTGTTTCCCCAGTGCTTAGAACAAAGTGGCACTGGGGACATACAGTAGGTACTAGATAATTATTTGTTAAATGAATGAATACGAGTTTGAGATCCCATGGGGGATCAGGTGGAGTTGTCAAATAATAACTGTGTTTATAAGTCTGGAGCTCAGGGGAAGATCTGAGTCTCAGGTAAAGAATGGGAGTCACCAGCTATTGATGGGCACCGAAGCTAGGAAGCTGGATGAGACCATTTGGATAGAGTTCTGCATTTAAGGGAAAGACGATTTCCTTGTTTGGTTGAGATTATGTGGGTTCCAGGAGAAGAGGTGGTGTCATCCCCAGTGAAGCCTGGCCACAGAGCGTAAACAGGTTACCACGAATGCCATCAAATGCAGACACCTCTTCCCATTTTCCCTGAACAAAGCTAGCAACTTCTTGGAAAGTTTCATGATGTCACAAGAGGCAAAAGAGCCAGCAGCAGCATTTATCATTTATGGAAAAACACTTTAATAATTCACTGCTTCAATTAACATTTGCCATTAATCAAGCTTTCATGTCTGAAAGCATCACACCCAAGCTCAGCAGCTCGTTTAGAATCAACTCCATATGTCTGTCATGGAACCCAGTGGGATGGACACAAGGAAACAAACGCAAGGCCTACTGAAAGCTGGCGGTGGGGCTACCTTCCAAAGCAGTCTGCTCTTGGGAGCCGGGCACCTTACAGAGTTAGGAAAAGCAAACTCTGCCTCCAAAAGGGGCCCAGATATTCAAAAAAAAAAAAAAAACCCAAAATACAGAGTGTTTTTCCTACGTGAGAGGAAGAGATTGCTAATTATTTTAGGTCTCTTTCACATACCCTTTAATTTGAGATTATTTCACTCTATTTCTTCCTTTCCTGCAAGCTGAAAAAACAATCTGTAATGGAGCAGACAGAACCTTGTTTCCATATTTGATCATTTATAACCTGGTCCTTTGCTGATAACTGTTTCTGCCAAAAGGTAGCACTTCCCCACAGAACAGGAAAAAAGCAAGAAAGGATGCTTGTTACCATTTATTGTTGCTATTATTATGATTATTTCTATTGTTATAAGATGTATAAAATCTTATTTAAAAAATTATAACTTCAATAAACTACTGGAATGAAACCATATTAACAGATAACTAGATAGCATCAAGTGACTGGAGATACTGCTCTTTGACTTAAATAGCAGTTACTTAATCTCTCTAAGCCTCAGTTTCTCCATCTATAAAATGGAAATAACATAGTATGTAACTCAGAGAGTTGTTGTAAGTATTAAATGAGGCACTGCAAAAGCACTTTGCACATTACTCACCTCCTGGGAAACACTAAAACATTTTAACTATGTGTGACAGGTGAGATGAATTTCATATCCTCAGGGAATAAAGGTGAGTCTACCCCCTTTATTTTTTTTCAGTTACTCACTTCAGCTGTTTCATTCATTCAACAAATATTTATTGAATGACTACTATGCACTAAGCATTGTTCTGGGAGCTGCAGATCTGTTCAAAATCCCCACTCCCATGGAACTTGCAGTCTAATACTAAATGGAAGAAATACTAAATGAATTAATTCATAGCTAGCCACTCATTCAGTTATTCACTCATCTGTCAACACTCCCTCCCTGCCCCCACAAACTATACCATAAACTGGTAGCTAGCTTAGATTAGAGAGATGATAGAAAGATAGGTAGGTAGATAAAAATAATTAAGAAAATATTAGGTGGTTGTAAATGTTAACTTGAAAATATCAGAATGATGGGAGAGGGGGCTACCTTAAGTTGCGTGTCTAAGAAAGGCCTCTCTGATGCCGTGACGTGGAAGCGGAGGAGCCAGGAGAAGTGCAGTGCAGGCAAAGGGAACAGCTGGTGCCCAGGCCCTGAGGCGGGAATGAACTTTCCTGTTCCTGAAACAGAAAGTCATGTGGCTCCAGTGCAGAGGGCAAGGGGAAGAGTGGGAAGAGAAGGGACTGGAGGGGGTCAGGCCATTAGGGGCTTGTAGGCCAGCGTAAGGAGATTTGGTTTTATAGTGAGCAGGATGTTAAGTCACTGGTGGGTTCTAGGAAGGGAACGACAAGGTTGATTTATATTTTTAAAAGTTAACTCTGTATAAAGAATAAATATAACAGGGAAGAGAACTGAAACAGCCATCAGGAGGTGAGTAAAGTGGGAAAGCAATGCCAGTGATCTATCTAGCATCACAGAAGCAGAATTAAAGAAAAGCAGATGAATTCATTTAGATTTTACTGGTAGAATCATTAGGGCTGATTGATAGATTGGAAATAGGAGAAGGGAAAGCAGAAATCCAAGATTTCTGGCTTGAGCAACTTTAAGAAATCTAGTCTCTCCCCACTGAATCCCCCACCATGCCCAAATGTGGAAGAACACCGGGGGCTCGCTCAGTTTGAAGGGATCCATCCTGCTTCCACAAATATACGAAGAAAAACACGATCATCCCACAGCCTCTACTCATCCACCGCTATCTCATATATTCCACAGCCTCTACTCATCCACCGCTATCTCATAAATTCCACAGCCTCTACTCATCCACCGCTATCTCATATATTCCACAGCCTCTACTCATCCACCGCTATCTCATATATTCCACAGCCTCTACTCACCCACCGCTATTCACATAAATTCCACAGCCTCTACTCACCCATCGCTATTCACATATTCCACAGCCTCTACTCACCCACCTCTATTCTCATAAATTCCACAGCCTCTACTCACCCACCGCTATCTCATATATTCCACAGCCTCTACTCACCCACCGCTATCTCACATATCCCACAGCCTCTACTCATCCACTGCTATTCTCATATATCTCACTGGTTTCATAAAAACACAGGGATGCTTGTCTACAGCTGCAGCAATAATCTCTATAAAGATCCTGCACATCCACAGCAATACTGCATCCTCGGATCCCAAGCTTATAACTTGGGCAGCTCAAAAACACATGCTTAGCCTTTTCTGCTAAAGTTGCCCAGGCTGCTGGGGTGGCTATGCCTGCTGCACTAGCCAGCCTCAACCACAGATTGAAGCAGAGCCCCCAGCCCACTCAAGGCGCATGTGCTGCACTCTTGGCTGTAGCTCAGACTCACCCATGGAGAGCTCCTGTTGGGGGGCCCTTTGTTTCATTTCCAGTCCTGGGCCTCAAGTTTGGACTCTAGCAGTTTTCCTGTCAATGAATCTCCTTATGCAAATCATTTCACGTCTTCCTCTGAGCTCAGCACACCATGAAGACAGGACCATAGCTTCTGCTTAGCTACATAAAGAGAGAGAAATGTTCATTAAACCTAGTTCCAGGGCAAGGTAAGCCTACTGGTTGTACATTTAAATAAATAACCATTCAAATGTTTTGCTCACAAATAGGAAAATTTTCTCAATTGCTATCTTCATCAGTAGAAACAGAAGACTGCCATAAAGCCCCATTTTCTACCTCATAAGTTACCTATTTATACAAGCAAAATTAAACTTATATTTCTCCTCTAAAAAAGTGTGTGTATAAAACACAAGTAGCATTATTCTGAAAAATACAAGTAGTAGATGCGCCAAAGTAAATACAGAGACTGACAATCCTCTAAGAACATAATTTATCTTGGTGGCAGGCGGGGAGGATGCCATTTTGAGGTGAGATGAACTGATGCTCAAATTAACTGGAGCGGGCAGCACCCACCCTGCATAGCAAGGAAAGGGCCTTTGAAAGGAATATGGTTCCTTCTGTAAAGCAGGACAGGCTCCGAGATTGCCAAATGCTCCTTAACACAATAATAGTGAGGTTTATTGTTCCAAGATGGGCAAGGCCTGGAGTCATGCTGACACAAATTATTTCTCTCTTGGCGTATCTTAAATTGCATCGTCCTTAACAAAAATAATACTGACCTTGATGCGATGTCTTTACGTGTTCGGTTAAATAGGAAACTAAAGTTAAGCCTCACACCACCTCACCCCTCCCAGCCTAGCAAGGAATTGAGCAGAAGGAAACTGCAGTGAGCACACTGGAGAAACTCCGGACACTACTGGAGTCTGCAAAATGCAAAGGAGGAAACTCTTAATCCTAAAGTATGCACGGAGTTCCCTGAGAGAAGAAGGAGGGTGCGGAAATGGTACTGAACGACTTCATGAGAGAGAGTTGCAGAAGGAAAGGGGGAAGCTGAGGCAGAGAGAGAGAGAAAGTAGAGTCAAGGAGAGGGAATGTCCACTGGGGCACATCCGTGCAGAGGATGAAGTATAGCTTTCATGACACAAACTAGACTGAGTTCCGAGCTTGTCCCTCCCACACTGTGCTCCTATACTGAGATGACTTCATCCTTTCCTTCTATTATTATAGTTCTGCCTGTTCTTCTGATGGAGAACAGAGAGGCTCTGGCAGAGTGGCCAGAGAACACTTTTGTTGGCGGTCTGGTTGAGACATCTTTGAAGGGCTTTGGCCCACGTGGATTATTAAATGACAACTGGTTTCTAGCAGTGACTATCTCAACAAAGATTGCCCCCTCCAAACATGGGAGACCCAACTGCCTGTCAGAGATGAGCAGAGCTGGGAAGGACCTGCTGCACACAGATTACAGTATGAGGCCGGGGCTCCACTCATATGTGACCCCATGGAGGAATCACAAGCCTCCTTTACTGCCCTTATTTCTTGCCTTATAGAACATATGTGCTCTAGGAAGATCAGTTTTATAGCTAATTTACATAAACTGGATGTCAATTTCCTTTTTATTTCTGTTATCAGTGTAGACATTATAAACCCAATAGAAGGAGTTTCAATTGAATATATCAGCACATAAGTATAGAAGGTTTCTGTGTATCAAAACCAAAACCGAAAGGCAAATGATAAACTGGGAAAAATATCTGCAATATCCTAACAGATCAAGTGTTAATCTATGTAGAATAAACATTCAGATGACAAAAATTTTTCATCTATCACACTAAACATTTTAAAATGAGAATGTTCAGTGCTGGCAAGGGTATAGTATAATGGTTTCTGGATAGCAATTTGGTCATAGATTTTCAGAACTTGAAATATGTTCATATCCTCTGATCCATGGATTCTACTTCTGGAATAGATTCTTAAGAAAAAAAAAAGTATAAAATGGGAACAAAGATTTAAGCACACAGCTGTCCTCTGAAGCATAATTTATAAAAATAAGCCAAATGTCCAATATTTGGAGAATGATTAAGGAAATTACGGTAATTAAGGAAATTATGGTTCACATAGTGGGACATAACACTACTCTTGAAATGAGGCTCATGAAACGTTTTAATGATACAGGAAAATTTTTATGAATGTTCTTTTTTAAATGAAAAATATAAGATATTACTTTATATATAATTTCATGTAGAATTTCATTGCAAAAAGATCCAGAAAGGAACATACTAAAATGTTATCAGTAGTTGCTTTAAATGGCTGGATTATGTTTCTACTTCTTTATAATGTTGTGCTATTTTCACACCTTCTGTAATGAGAATATGCTTTTATAATTAGAAAGAAATAGCAAAAAATAATATAGATTCACATGAAAAGGAACCGAGATTCTCTGGAAAAGTGGCTGAATTCAAGTTTGGGGTATGAAATTTATAAGATGAACCTGCAGCATTTTGTTGGTACCTGAAAACAAGGAAACTTTCAAAGACTGTTGGAATGGATCATGTTAAAAGAACATAGAGTCAACCTAGAGAGGCTTCCATAGGCCAAACACGATACAACTTGTGTTTCAAAAAGAAAACACATACTGTAAGTCATTAAAACACGTTAAACATGTTAAATATGTTAGAAACAATATTTGTGTTCATAATGTTATGAAAATAAAAATCGCTGATCACCTCTGGAAGCTGTTAGGGAACTGAATTATGATCCAGAAAAATGGGAAATCAATAGAAATGAGCATTTATTCTGGTTTTTCTATACAAACTATACCTTAAGGCAGTGTTCCTCAAAGTGTGGTCCCCGGACCAGCAGCACCACCTGAGAACTTGTTTAACGTGTAAAATCCCAGCCCCATTTTAGACGGAACCAGAATTCTGGGAATGAGCCTGAGCCTGAAAGGGTTAAGAGTAGGCTCTCTGAGCATTAGATCAAACTCTGACTCTTTTGTTTTTGTTCTGTTATTTTCTCAGCAATTACAGGGCTCTGGCATGGCTGTTCCTTACCAAAGGGATATAAAATCCCAGATTCTTGTGTGGGTTCAAGGGAAAGAGGCTAGGTGGGCACTTCAGCCTGCTTTCTACAAGGACATACAGGTCAACCTAGTATAGGTGAGAGTTCTCCAAGTGCTCCAGCATATCTCAACTGGGGATCACGCTGGAGTTTGGGGCCAAAGTCCTGGCTAGTACACTAATGCCCCTCCCTCGGCCATTGTCTCAGTGGATGTAACTTCCCCCAAATCATACCAAGACTATACGATTTCACAGGTCAATTCTTTCATACCAGTAAGTAAATAATTCCAATCCCACTTAAGCTGTTCCAGAGCTTAGAGTAAGGTTATGGAGCTGATATAACACTAATATCAAAATTGAACAAAAACAGCACTTTAAAATGTGGGTATTATCACAGTTGAGTGAGCCAGTCTTCCCAAAGCCTTCAACTACTTGAATCCGACGTAAACAACTTAAGGTCCCTGTCCAACCATGAGCTCCTCTTAGGAACAGCTTTTAGATCTTGGCCTGAAATCCACAAAATTCTAACCTGCATCATTTTTGTTTAAAATGAATTAGAAAAAGTGTGAATTTTCTCAGTCATCTACTTCTTCAGACGATTAGTAACCCTGGGAAAAAGTTTCCATGCAGGAGCATTCAGAAAAAGATCAAATTTTAGAGATACAAGTCTACCAATTAGGACCTAAGATCCCTGAAACACCAAAGGAGTACAAAGTGGTCTAATTGGTTCCTCAAGAAGACAGCAGTTGGCAGACACTGGCACCCTCAACCAATCGCCATTGTGTTGGCTCACAGAGGCATCAATGATCTAAGCAGGGAACTTCCTTCAAACAGCCCCTGCAGTCCATGTGACAGCAAGTCGCCCTCATTGTTCTATCAGGTGCAAGCTGCATTTGTTCCGGGTCTGCTCTTTTAATCCTCTGTGAGCCATCCACGTGTGTAAGGCCTCTGGTCTATTATCAGAGTGTAATCTTTTCACTTTTCAAAATAGCTTCTCTCCGGAGCCAGAAAGCTTAAATAGGGCACCGGAGTGCTCATCAGCTCCTGTTCGTGTGTGGGAATGGCAAGCCATCTGTGTAGCTGCCGAAACAGAGAAGCAAAGCTGGATTCCCTCAGTCTGACCCACAGATGCAGTAATGCCACCTTCAGCTCCTATTACAAAGACACTGGCCTGGGTTCTGATTAACGTACAAGCAGAGAAAACAGTGATAGCACAGATGATATGCACTTCTACTATGAAAAAACAGAACAGGCATCAACACTTAGTTTCTTTTGTAGTCATTAGACTACTCCTAGAATCAAAAGTTTCTGGGCTAAATTCATTACCACACCATGAAAGAAAAGATTGCTTCTGAAACGTGTGTCTTTTTTGACTTGATACAGAAACACAGGTTCATTTTCCTAGGACATCTTCCTCCTTAGTCAGGATTTATGTGTCCATTTTCATTTTATGAGCACCTAAGTGCCTAAGCATTGATTCCTCAGTCAAGAAGAAAAACTAAATAAATAAAATGCTACATTTTCATACATAGGTAATCTTACTTTTCCTTATACTGATACATGTTTTCAGGACACAAAGGAAGCCATTTCAATTAGTTTGTTTTTTTTGTGTGTTTGTTTGTTTTTGCAGTACGTGGGCCTCTCACTGCTGTGGCCTCTCCCGTTGCGGAGCACAGGCTCCGGACGCACAGGCTAAGCGGCCATGGCTCACAGGCCCAGCCGCTCCAGGCATGTGGGATCCTCCCGGACCGAGACACGAACCCGCATCTCCTGCATCAGCAAGCAGACTCTCAACCACTGTGCCACCAGGGAAGCCCTTTGTTTTTGTTTTTTAACTTAAGGGAAGAATACACCTGTTCTCCGGGGGTTAGAGCAAGCCTAGGAAGGGCATTGGCAGACTGGGGGCTGGGGTTTTGAATCGGGGTAGAAATAGTCAGCTACCAAAGTGCCTGGAAGTGGGTAACATCAGAAGGTGAGAATAAGCCACCTTAGAAAGACTAATGGCCAAACCGAATATCCCATCTCAATACTCCACATACCTTACAGCCAATCCAACAGCAAATCCTTTTGGCTCTACCTTCAAAATGTATTCAGAATTAGCAATACATACTTCTTCCTGCCTCTACCATTACATTCTGGTCCAAGCCATCATCAACTCTTTCCCAGGTAATTCTGATAGACTCCTAACTGCTCTCTCTTCTAATTTTATCTGCCCAGCCCCAAGCCTATTCTCCATATGAAAGTCCAAGTTATCCTTTTAAAGCGCATCAGATGATGGCATTTCCTTGCTCAAAACCCTTCAAGAGTTATAGCCTCAGATTAAAGGCAAGGTCTTGACCACGGATTAGAAGAGCCCATATCCTGTGCTCCCCTTGCCCTCACTAGTACTATGATCTCACCTCTTACCACTCTCGTTCCACTCACTCTGTTCCAGCCTTTATACTAGCATTTCCCTCTAGTGATGTCCTACATACCAGACACAAGCACCCTCTCACTCTGAATTCCTTCCAGTCTCTGTCCAAGTGTCACCTTATTTGAGGAGACTTCCCTGATCACACTACATAAAACAGTAACTCCCAGGGCTCCCTGTCCCTCTTGGCCTGATGTATTTTATTTTCCTTCATAGCACTACTGTACACCATATCTATGAATCCATAAAGATAAATATTTGTTTATATTTTGTCTCCACCATGACAATCAGTACCAGAAGGCAAATTCCACTAGGGCAGAACCTTGTTTTACTCATTGGTGTATCCCCCGCACCCAGAACAGAGGCTGGCACCTAAGAAACAATCAATATTTGTTTCATAAATGAATGAATGAAAGTCACATTTGGCACTTTATTCAGAGAGAAAGGACAGAATTATAACCAAGAGACAAAGTTAAGGACTGGAAGCCAAGAGAACAGAAGGCTGGGTCCATTCAGAAGGGTCCATTCGGAAGGCTGGGTCCATTCAGAAGGCTGGGTCCATTCAGAAGGGTCCATTCAGAAGGTTCAGAAGGCCGAATCTCACTTTTACTGCTCACTGGATGTATCATATGGAGTAAGTCAACTTGATTTGAAGCCTGATTGTATGAGAACCAGGAAGCTGGTAGTTTGAGGAATCCAGTTCATTCCTCTTGGGGAAATCAGAACATTTCCTGATCCCCAGCACCTGTTCCATTCTCTGGAAATCCTCAAGCTCCCAGAGAGACCTCCTTCATTTCTGCGTTTTGAGTGTCAGACCTGGTACCAGGCATAGTACACATGCTGATAAATGATTGTTGAAATGACTGAACTGTGAGTATGTCAGGAATCCCCTCTGTAAACTTTGGAAGGTGGGATGTTAAGTCCTGACTCTGGAGATGGGCTGGCGCTCTCTGATGCTCCACCTTCACTCTGCACTCTCGTTCCTCTCTCCAGAGTCCTTGTAACCCTTCTCAGCCTAATAGTATACCTTGAAATACAAGACAGAACGAAATCAGGACTGAGACGTCTACTTTCTATTTGTCCCCATAAGTATTAGAGCATGATCTTCAAGCAGGGTCTGTTCTTTCTTAAATCAGGATTTGCTCCATTATAGCCTGTGGCTAAAAATAATGCCCCTCCACTTCTTTACCCCAAAGCACTTTTTTGCAATTCTAGCATATTTGGATGTCAATTTTCTGGACACAATTCTTGTATGTCTTATCACTGTTCTTCATTCAATTTTATTCATACTAATGTTAATTAATTCTCAGTCAATAGTGCATGTGAGGCAGTCTTCCGTCATGTGTCCTTCTTTCCTCTTTGAATTGTCCTTTAGTATCTGAGCTGATCAGACAGCTCCCTCTACGGTCTCCTTGACATTTTCACGTACCTCTTCCTTTTTCTTTGGTAGTATATTGTGTTTTTTAAATCAGAATTTTCTAATTCTCTTAAAGCCAACTTCCCACTTAAAGTTTCACATTGCAGAACTATGATTTTTTTTTCTTATTTTTAGAATATCTACCATTTTCGAATCTAATACTACCCTTTCATTTTTTCTCAATTTTTACACCACCAACAAATTCCTCCTTATTGGTTAGACTTAGGTCTCTGTCAGGGTTCTCCAGGGGAACAGAAGCAACAGGATAGAGAGAGAGATAGCGACTGATTATAAGAAATTGGCTCAAGTGACTATGGAGACTGAGAAGTCCTAAGATCTGCAGTCAGCAAGCTGACGATCTAGGAGAGCTGCTGGTGTAGTTGCAGTCCAAAAGCCAGTAGGCTGAGACTCAAGAAGAGCCATGTTTCAGTTTGAATCTGAAGGTAGAGAAAAGACCAATGTCCCAGCTCAAACAGTTAGGCCGGAGGACTTCCCGCTTACTCAGGGGAGGGTCAGCCTTTTTGTTCTATTCAGGCCTTCAACTGACTGGAGAAGTTGAAGGCCCCCCCTACATTAGGGAGGGCAATCTGCTTTACTCAGGCTACTAATTCGAATGTTAATCTCATCCAAACACAGCCTCATAGGTACACCCAGAGTTATGTTTGACCAAGTGTCTGGGCATCCCATGGCCAAATTGACACATAAAATTAGCCATCACAGGCCCTTAGTTGCCAGGGCCCTTTGTTCTTTCTTTACTTCTGGAAAATAAAATTTCAGAGAGGAATCAAGGTCTTTCCAGACTCTGATTTCAACCCGAGGTTTCCTCCAGATATCTAGTTAATTCTTATTCCCTTTCATGATGACATCCTGTCTCTGCCAGGTTTATGCTTTGCATGATGTGTACATCATTCATTTATTCCACAAGAAAAAAATCTGTATTGATCACCTTTTTTGCAGCAGGCATTGTGCCAGGAATCATTTGCTCCTTTCATCGCACCCAGTGGTCTATGGGCATCAGTGATTATTTCATTTCAGTTCTGCTCTCCTGATGGCTTCACCCACATGCTCTGAAGAGAAGGTCCACTCTCAGTCTCTGTCTTTTCTTGCAAGCACAAAACTTCATATATAAGCAGTATTTTTCTCACTTCCTGGTCAGATTAATTATTTATTTATTTGCACACTGCTGTGGCTTATAATTCATAGGCAAAGCTAGTGGTTTACTCACAGCAAGATAAATGCATGGAGCAAAAGGAGTCACAACCTGGAAATAGATTCACCCACCTGAACAGGCTAGAGAGACACAGTGACACCCTCTTCGCTGACAGTGGTTGTCAAGAGATGTCCACAATTCATGGTGTCTTGGAAATACTGAGTTTTGGGCAAAAGGACATGACTGAAAGAACTGCCGAACCAACACAGGTGGAATGCAGTATGGAGAATCTGCAGTGGGCAGAACTCTGAAGGACTGGGAGAGAGGCTGCCAGCACCCAGGGTATTTGTGTTTAGTTGGCTGGATTGAAGCTCAGGAACAAGACCGTAAGAACTGGCAAGAACAAGGCCTGACCTTGGTGGTTCACAGCACAGATTTTGAGGCCAGAGCGCCTGGTTTTAGATCCACTTCAGAGCTGAAAAATCTTGAGAAAATTAATCTCTCTTTACCCTGGCTTTTTGATCTGTAAAGTGGAAAAACTAACAGTACTCACTTCACAGGACTGTCGTGAAGTTTAAACGAATATATGTAAATGAGAATACCTAAAGCTTAGCACAAATTAAGGATTTCAATTTATTCTTGCAATTTTACAGGTTGTCTAAATAGGAACTAATGCAGAATACTAATTATAGAAAGTAAATGGGGGTGAGAATTGGGAGTGTTTTCAGTTTTGAAAATTTAATAAAGATGTTTCTGTCAGAATAGGGCATTGACGGCTTCCCTGGTGGCGCAGTGGTTGAGAGTCTGCCTGCTGATGCAGAGAACACGGGTTTGTGCCCCGGTCCGGGAAGATCCCACGTGCCGCGGAGCGGCTGGGCCCGTGAGCCATGGCCGCTGAGCCTGCACGTCCGGAGCCTGTGCTCCGCAACGGGAGAGGCCACAGCAGTGAGAGGCCTGTGTACCGGGGGAAAAAAAAAAAAAAAGAATAGGGCATTGAACAACTGCAATATGGACATAAATGTGGGAGTGAAAAGTCACGCTGGTACACTTGGCCAGGCCAGAACTGGCTCAGCTGAGAATATGGCCTTATAGATGTGCCTGACCTTATGAGCAGATGTCTCAGAATCTCAGATGAGGAGGAAATCTCCAGCTTTGGGGATTCATGCAGGGCAGTCTTGAAATTGTGTTTGCCTTCTTTTTCCATACTATGATTTAGTCATTTTCATTATGAAATATATCATATACAAAAGCATATATGACATACATATAGACTAATAATAAAACATACACCTGTTTATCCACCAACCAACATAAGTTACAAAACATTACCAGAATCTTTGAAGCTCCCCATGTACTCTTCCCTAATCATAACCCTTTCCATTCCCCCATAAGTTATCACTATCTTGGATTTTCTTACAGATTTTTACTGTTTGTACCATATGTCCCTAAACAACACACAGAACAGTTTTTCAGGGCTTTGAATTTTATATGTATGGAATCAAACTGCTTGTATGCTTCTGTAATTTGCATGTTTTTCTCAGCATTGCCTTTGGTTGATGCATGTACCTGTGATCTTTCATTTTTATTGCGACTTGTTAATTAATAAAAGTTTCAAGTCACTGGGAAAACATAACATTTTAAACTGCAGGTACTGAATAACATAGCTTTAAAATATATACAGCAAAATTTATTGAAACTACAAGGGAAAAATCAACAAGTCCACTAATCACAAGGGGAGATTTTAATCTAACTCTAAGACAAAAGGTCAAGCAGAGAAAAAAAATCAGCAATAACAGAAGAGGCAGAAACAAAGAAACAGCTCTATAGGAAACAAGGAAGAATTAGTGAGCAGTCAAGTGAAGTATTACCAAGAGACCTAGCATAGTTTAGAGTGAGATGATTAAAAATGAGCATTCACCAGAACATCTTTTTTAACCGTGCCTCTCGCTAGGCTAGGAATAGAACCTTAAGGAGAATTGTAAAATTTTCAAAACCTCTCTCGTAACACCTATGAGTTCTCTTAATTTTTCTTACTAAGGAGAAATATTGTGTTGAATAATTGGATCCAGACCATTAATTGGGCCACATTTAATAAAGGTTCACTGTAGATTTAAGGATTGTCCATATCCTGGTTCTCTCTCCTCTCTTTTCCACTTCAACGAAATAGCAAGTGGCCTCAGGGCCACTTTATCCTGGTATGTGGACAATTCTGAGGTTGAGGCTTTGGGCTTCTAAGAAGGAGCTTTGATTAGTCCTTCTTCTTAAACTGTGTCCTCCAGCACAACTTACAAGAATTCTCAGCATTAGGGCCCATGGCCCAAGCCTGGGAAACAAGTCATATTTTGCCTCCTACTTTTTTTTTTTTGGCTGTGTTGGGTCTTCGTTGCTATGCGCGGGCTTTTTCTAGTTGTGGCAAGTGGAGGCTACTCTTCCTTGCGATGCGTGGGCTTCTCATTGCAGTGGCTTCTCTTGTTGCAGAGCACAGGCTCTAGGCGCATGGGCTGCAATAGTTGCAGCATGCAGGCTCAGTAGTTGCGGCACGCGGACCCTACCTAGAGTGTGTGGGCGTCAGTAGTTGTGGCACGTGGGCTCAGTAGTTATGGCTCACGGGCTCTAGAGCGCAGGCAGAGTAGTTGTGGCGCACGGGCTTAGTTGCTCCGCAGCATGTGGGATCTTCCCGGACCAGGGCTCGAACCCATGTCCCCTGCATTGGCAGGCAGATTCTTAACCACTGCGCCACCAGAGAAGTCTGCTTCCTACTTTTCATTATTCCTTGTGGGTAGATTTTTCATAGGGATGTGTGGCTATCGTCTGGTGTACAGTTCAGTTATTCCTCAGTCTCCTGAAAATATCAACACCTATAGCCCACCAAATGAAACCATTACTTTTCCTGACAAGGACACATTCCTTATTCTGAGCTTTCTCCTTCAGAATCTGTTTTGCTTCCGTGGGACGCATCCTGATCGTGCAATTTCACGTGTTCAGAGTTTCTTCTGCATCTTTGCCTCCTCTAGACACCTTTCTCCACACTCCTAACACTTGATCAGGTTTTAATTCTTCTTCAGGTCATTAGAATCCTGTACTTTCAGATTTTCTATCTGTAGTATTTCCTCCTTTCTCTCTGGGAACTTCTCCTCCTCCCAATAAGTAAAAGAGTAGAGGAACTCTTCTTAAACCCCTTTACTTCCCATGAAACAGAATGACCATCCTGCTTTGTGTATATATATATGTGTGTATATATATATATACACACATATATATACACACACATATATACATATATATATATATACACATATATATAAAACTGACCTCTATATGAGGGACAACTCACCTGCTACTGTATGTGTGTAACCCAGTTGTCAGGTAGTGTGTTTGCCATTTGAATGAGATGGTTAAACTTCTCAGCCTGCAATATAAAGCCTCAGAGAGGGAACTGAGTCAAAGTCTCACCTGAAACTTATTCCTTGTGTCAGTCACATGAAGAATAAGCCCATTTTTTCAGACTAAAAACCAGAATTGAAAAAGTAGACAACAGATATGCAAAAGATGCAGACATAACAGATAACTTTTCTGTAACTTTTCTGTTTAAAGCATTTCAGCAGCTTCCCAATGCTCTTATAATAAGGATAAATTCTGTAACATAATTCATCCTATACCTATCTTTCTAGTTACCTCTGAACTGAACATGTACCTCCATTACTCACTTTACTCAAGCTGCAATATTATTTTGTACACTACAGTCTGCATTCTTGCTACAGGTTTCTGAATGTATCATTCCCTCCTGACTTCAATATTTTCCCTTCCCCCTTTGCCTTGTTAACCCTACCTCTTCCTTCAGATCTCAACCCAATCATCATTTCCTCAGAGAAGACTTTCTTGATCTCCCTTATGTCCTTGATAACATAAAACATATCTTATTTTATGTTCTTATAGTAACATGATTTTCTCTTCCGTAACATTTGTTACACTTGTGTTATTTCTTCTACTTGTGTGATTGTTTGACCAAAGTCTATCTTCCACACTAGACACATGCTCCCTAAGGTCAGGAACTCTGTCTGTTAGGAGCAAACAAGTTGTCACTGAACAATTAAACAGGAGAGAATTTGAATTTCGTCCCTAAACATGAGAAAATTTTAATTCTCTCCCTAAATGGAAATGAACTTGGGCTAAATTATTAGCTAGATGGTAAAAAATCAGTTTGTTGTATTATAACTAAGCATGATGACCATCCAACCAGACGAACCAATTCTTCAACATATACTAAAGGAAACCTCCCAGCTCCCTTAAAGGCAACCATAAGTCTTCAAAGACAGCACCTGAAGGAGAATGTCCATATGGAGAAGGGGAGCTTATACCTCATAACCCAACTTCTGCCCCCTTCAAACACTCTTTTCCCCAAGATCCTAAAATCAGAGATACAGGCATGGAACCAAACTTACTCTCTCCCACCTTCTAAGATCTCTAACTTCTCTCTCTCGTTTCCTTTCTTTTTTTTTGATCGTGCCACACAGCATGCTGGATCTTAGTTCCCCGACCAAGGGTTGAACCCATGCCCCCAGCAGTAGAAGTGCGGAGTCCTAACCACTGGACCACCAGGGAATTCCCTAACTTCTCTTTCTTTGTATTTCCTAAAGTTGATGTCATAGAGGAGACATATGCTTGTCAGCTTTTACTCCCTTAAGAGGAAGAGGCTTTTTCAGGGAAAAGAAAAGGACCAACTCCAGCTTAGTCTCTGTTGTAAAATAATGTTTCTAATTTTAGTAGGTGGCTCATAGGGACAATAAGATTGCTTTTAAGAACTTGGGAAGAACGTTGCACACTGAGTTTTAAACTATTTTTTTAATGATGGCTTGAATTAGAGATGTAAAGTCACAAAACAGAGACAGAATAAGTTCTGGCCAAGACTCAAACAAAACTATGCTATTTAATATACTAACATATATAGGGTAAAAACATGAGAATTTTTAAGAGATTTAGCTGGCAAAGTAAGTTTAGAAAAGGGAAAAGTCAGACATTGGTAGTGTTTTATTCGCGGTCAGGAGAGAGGGTGTCCTGGCTCAGTACGACGACCAACCGGTGCTATGACAGGTATGACCCTGTGCACTTGGCAATTTCAGGGCTCTTTGACACCAGGCACTAAAATCCCCAATTAGCTTCCCTTTTTCTAAACTGCAGGCTCACTAAGCAGCCTTCTAGTTATAATGAACTGTTCCATTTTCATTTGCCTCCAGAGAAGGCATTTACTTTAAGTCTACCTAATGGCTAAACTTTTTTTTTTAAATTGTGGTACAGTTGATATACAATATTATGTAAGTTTCAGGTGTACAACAGAGTAGTTCACAATTTTTAAAGGTTATATTCCATGTATATTTATTATAAAAATACAGGCTATATTCCCTGTGTTGTACAATATATCCTTGTAGCTTATTTATTTTATATATAGTAGTTTGTACCTTTTAATCCCTTACCCTATCTTGCCCCCTTCCCTTCTTCCCCCTCCCCACTGATAATCACTATGAACTTCTTATATTAAATTAATTAATTGGCATTTATTGGCCTCTAGGAGCTTTTTTAAAGGGAGTCCACTTTGAGAAACGGCTCTAGCTCTCACCATGCTGACAATCATGTTTTCAGGCTGATGGTTTGAGCGCCATATTCTGGCTTGTCATGAATTTTCCTAGGAAATGCCCACCCAAAGGGATCTATCTGAATAGTCATCCAACTTTCCAATGGGATACCAAGCTTTTCTCTAAGTTATTTTGCATTAAAACTGCAACAATTCACACGGAAAGCCTGAATTTCTACCTCCACCTGGCACTGAAGAGTTGCCTCTCTCCCTCTCTGCCGGAGAAGACAGAGGAAAAAATCAGTGAAGAAAGAACAATAAAAATTACCTAATTGGAATAAAAGAGAAAAAATACACTAAAAAACAAAACAAACAAAAAACTTCCGGTGTCCCAGGAAGAGAGGAGAAAGAGGGAGGGACTGAAAAAGTACTCAAAGAAGCAATAGATGATATCTTCCCAAATTTAGCAAGAGACATTTATCTATAGAATTAAGAAGCCGAGTGAATCCCAAACAGGATAAATCCCCCAACCCACCCAAACTTAAATAAACTTCTGACGACTAAAAACAAGGGAAAACCTTGAAAGCAGCCAAAGGAAAATGACACCTTACTTATAAGAGAGGAAAATCAATTTGGATAACAGTAGATTTCTCATCAGAAACTGCTGAGGCCAAAAGGAAGTAGTAGCGCAACATTTGTCAAGTGCTAGAAGAACGGTCAATCCAGAATCCTATAGCCAATGAAAACATCCTTCAGGAATAAAGGGAAAAATCAAAACATTCTCAGATGAAGGAAAATGAAAATTTTGTTGCCAACAAACCTACCTTAAAACAATGGCTAAAAGAAGTCTCTAAACAGAAAGGAAATAACAGGGGCACGTTAAGAAGGAAGAAAGAGAGTAGTAAGCAAAAATATGGAAAAATATAATAAATATACCCTTGATGATTTACATAGTAGAAAAGAGTTAAGTCTCAAATCAATAATCTAAGATGTCACCTCAAGAACTCAGAAAAAGAAAAGCAATATAAACCCAAATCAAAAAGGAGGAAAAACGTAACAAAACTGTGTGGTATTGGAAGAGCGATGGACAAACAGAACAATGGAACACAACAGAGAACCCAGAAATTGACCCAAACAGATATGCCTGATGGATTGTTGACAAAGGTTCAAAGGTTGTCATACAAGAAATTCAGTGGAGGAAAGACAGTCTTTTTAACAAATGGTGCTGGAGCAACTGGACATCCATAGGCAAAAACCTTGACCTAAGTTTCACACCTTAGACAAAATTAACTCAAAATGGTCATGGACTTAAATGTAAAGTGTAAAACTATAACGTTTTATTTAAAAACTAATATTTTATAAGAAAATGTTAAGGAACCATTGGCTAGGCAACGATTTCCTAGACTTGTCACCATGATCCATAAAAGGAAAAGTAGGTTGTACTTCATCAAAATTAAAACTTTTTCTCTTAGAAAAACTGTTAGGAGAATAAGCAAGCTACAGAGCAAAAAAAAAAAAAATTTTTTTTGCAAAGCATATATCTGACAAAGGACTAGTATCTAGAACACATAAAGAATTCTCAAAACTCATCAGTAATGAAACCAAGAATCCAATTAGAAATTTGGAAAAGGACATGAAGAGACTTCACCAAAGAGGATAAAGCAGACAGCAAATAAGCACATGAAAAGATATTCAACATCATTAGCCATTTGGGAAATGCAAATTAAAACAACAAATGAGATGTCATTACACACCTATCAGAATGGCTAAAATGAAAAATAGACACCCAAACTGAATCACACTCATACGTTGCTGGTGTGAATATAAATGGTACAGTCCGTATGGAAAACAATTTGGTAGTGTTTCAAAAAACTAACATGCAACTACGATATGATCCAACAATTGCACTCTTGGGCATTTATCCCAGAGAAATAAAGACTTAGGTTCACACCAAAATCTGTAAACAATGTTTATAGCTGCTTTATTCACAGCAGTCAAACAATCCCAAAGTCCTTCAGTGGGTGAGTGGTTAAACAAACTGCGGTACATCTGTACCTTGGAATACTACTCAGCAATAAAAGGAAACAAACAAGTGACACACAAAAACCTGGATGAATCTCCAGAGAATTATGTTGAATAAAAAAAGCTAATTCCAAAAGGCTACCTACTGTATGATTCCATTTATACAATATTCTTAAACTTATAAAATTATGGAACTGGAGAACCAAGTAGTGATTGCCAGAGGTTAAGGAAAGAGTACTCTGAACTGAGTAGACTGGGTAAAGGTACTTGAAAGTGGTATCCTTCTGTGTTATTTCTTACAATTACATTGGAATCTACAATTATCTCAAATTAATCTTCAAAGATGAGTAGAAACATTTTCTTTCAAATGTTCTCTTTGTCATTGCTTTATGCTTCCTGTCAGAATAGGAAAAATAAATACTGATTGAACGTAGTATGTGACAGATATTTTAATATTACCTCATCTGATGCTCACATAACACTGTGAGGCAAGTAATATTATCCCTATTTTATATTTATAGTACATAAGGCTTAGAGAGTTTAAATAACTTATCCAAGATCACATGGTTGGTTATCAAGTGTCAAAATCAAGATTCACCTGCAGACCTGCCTGGCGCTAAAACTGGTGCTCTTAATGCCATAATACCCTTCAAAGACAATCTATGTTGAGCATCACTTGGCAGTACTTTATTTTGGACTGAGAGCTAGGAGCATGAGATTTTAATTGTGCTTTCCCCTCATCCAGTTGTTTTTCCTTGTAGCTCCTTCCCTACACTGCTCCTCTATGCTCTAGTGCCGATATATTTCTTGCATTCCAGAAGCATCACAGGCAAGCTGAGCTTTTTCTGCTTCACCGACTGACCTGATAAAATCCAATATTTCTTAAAATAAGCTTCTAAATAGCTCATGGAATCATTGTCAGGCACTGCCTGCAGCACCCAGAGTTTGTTCAGTCCTTCTGAATCTCTCAGTGAAAGTAACTGCCTCACCCTTCCCTGCATTCTACCTATTCTCTGATGATTCTGGGCAGTGTGGCAGTGGTTTTTAAGTTATATTAAGAAAATCCATTCATTATCATAATTAACCAAAAACCTTACTTGGGGTGATTCCTCAGCCTGTGATACAAACATCTTGCGTCTGCATGGCTTGGAGATAATAAATTAATTCAATATTGCATGGATACCACAGAGCAATTTTTTAGAATTGTCAGCCACACAGGGCTCTATAAAGATTCCAGTAAACAAAAGGCCACACAGACCAGCTATTCTTCAGCAATAATATCTCCCAGTAAGTCCTGTGGAAGAAACTGAATATACATTAATTTGATTTTTGCCATGTGTTGGGCACTGTGCTAAGTGTTTTAAATGTGTTAAATGATTTAATCCTCCCCAAACCTTCATGACGTGGGCATTCTTACATTTTCATTGTACAGATAAGAAAACAGACACGGAGAGGTTCAATGGCTTGCCTCAAACCACACAAGAGATGGAATTTTGAACAGAGGCAGTCTGATCATGAGCCCAGAAGCTTAACCATAATGTTTTACTACTTCTTCTTTTAATGAATTTACTTATATTGATACATTCTACTAATTTTCTTCCATGTGCCTTCAGGGATCACTAGAAGGAAGTTGAAGTCAGGAGAGAAAACGGAAGTGAAGAAAGTGTCAGAGAAATGATTTTTTAAAAACCTTTTTTATTTTTCAATAATTCCAAAGTTACGCAAAGCCTGCAAGAATAGTAAGAACTTTAGTATGTCTTCAGCCAGGTTGCCCAATGGTTAACTCTGACACATTGTCTTCATCATTCTCTCTCCCTCCCTCGCACCTCCCTCTCTCTGTCTACATATATATATGTACATGTATGTGTACACTTTTTTCTCTCCAAATTAGTTGAGAATAGGTTTCAGGCATGATGACCCAGTACTGCTATTCCCTAAAGAAAAGGAAACTCTCCTACATAACCACAAAATTGAGAAGATTAAGACTGAGACCATGTAATCCACAAATGTCATTTAAATTTCATGAATTGTTCCAACAATGTATTTTATAGCAAAGGAAAGTTCAAGATTCATCTGGGGATCAAGGATTACATTTCACTGTCATCTCTTTTCATTCTTTTTCAGTCTGGAACAGTTCCTCAGTCTTTCCTGGTTCATGATCTTGACATTTTTGAAGAGTACAAGATAGCTATTTTTTTAAGAATTCCTATCAATTTTATTTTTTTACTTTTTTTTTTCCTTTTTTTTTTTTTTTGCAGTACGCGGGCCTCTCACTGTTGTGGCCTCTCCCGTTGCGGAGCAGAGGCTCCGGACGCACAGGCTCAGCAGCTGTGGCTCATGGGCCCAGCCGCCCCACGGCATGTGGGATCTTCCCGGACCGGGGCACGAACCCGTGTCCCCTGCAACAGCAGGCGGACTCTCAACCACTGCGCCACCAGGGAAGCCCAATTTTATTTTACTTATGTTTCCTCAATATTAGACTCAGGTTATGCACTTTTGGCAGGAATGTCACAGAAGTAATGCTGTGTTCTTCTCAGGGTATCTTATCAAGAACACAATGTTGATTTGTACCATTCCTTGTGATGTTAACTTTCATCACCGGGTTAAGGGGATGCCTATCAAACTTCTTCACTATAAAGTTATGACTTTCTCTTTGTAATTAGTAAGTATCTTACAGGGAGATCCTCTGAGATTACATAACTATCCTATTCATCATGAAACTTTCACCCACTAGTTTTATACTCTATTGATGTTTTTTGACTAAATAATTACTATGATGTTTGCTTATGATGACTTTCTAATACTATCATTTCTTCTACATTTATTCATTGGTATTACACTATAAGAAAGAGCTTTTCCTTTTCCTATATTCATTCATTCATTTACAGACTCATTGATCCTTATTTTAATCAATTGGTTATGTTAGTCATTTATTTTGATGCTCAAACTGTCCCAACTGTCCTTCAAGCTGGCTGCTGTGTCCTTTTGACAAGTCCTCATAATTTTTTATTATTTCCTTGGCTTTATGACAAATCAAGATACTCTGGACTCATCTTGTACCTTCCCGTCTTAGTCCTGGAAATAAACATTTCCCTAAAAAGGCCTGGAATTAAAAATTTCTTTAAGAAGTTTTCTCTTATTTGATAAAGATATTAGAAACGAAGATCTGGGTCCTAGATGTGCTCTTTGCTACTAGGGTTACATTAGCAGACAGAGCTAGAAAATGTACACATACATATACAACACACACACATCTACACACACACACACACACACACACACACAGAGCTATATCCATATTTCTCTAGATAGATAGATCCATAGAGAGTTCATGTAATACCTCCATTTCCAATTGAACAACACTCTGTTCATTCTAACTTTCACCCTTTCAGTGAATATCCTTTCTCTGACAATGAGAAATGTGGCTCCCATTTCTCTTAATATATATTCTGGTCATTATATACTGGTCATTTTCCCCACTTACAAACAATGCCTCTTCCACCCCAGCCCCACAGGACTCATTAGCCCAGGCTACCTCCTCAGCCCTGAACACCTCCTCAGCCCAGGACACGCAGTCCTCACAGGAGTATATATTTTTACAGTGAAGCACTGAAAGTAAGTATAATTATGTAAATAGATCAGGGCCTTAGAACTGCATGTTGGTGGAATCTGTGAGCTATGATCCAAGACAATACAAGGTTCAGTGTACATACAAAATATAGAGGAGGTGATCAAGAAAGATTTTATGTGTAATATGACCACTGATCAGCCCCTCAAAATTGTATCTGGCAGAGAAGGGGAGGGGGCAGGTAGAGTGCACAGCATGTGTGCAAAGGTATGGAGGTATGAAACAGATTTTTCTATTCAGGAAATTGTAAGAAGACAATGTCTGTAGAGATAGCTACAGTGAGATAAAAAGCTCTACAGGTAGGCAGGATACAGGTTTTTTACATGATCTACAAAGAAGTTTAAAAATTATTTAATAGGGAGTGAGGAGTTATTGTCTAGTTTCAACATGGGAGAACCAGGATATCCTTAACATTTTAGAAATGTCACTCTGTCTGCAGCATTGAGATTACAATTTAAATGAGGCTAGACTAACGATGAGAAACAGTTAAGAGACTTGTAATACTCCAGGGAAGAGACCATAAAGGTGGACGTTAAGACATGTTAACGAGATAAAATCAAAGTTTTACTGGTGACAGAGGTGGGGAGTGTGGAAAAAGTTGAAATGTAGAGGGATATCTACGATTCTCACACAGGAGACTAAGTTCATTGGGAGTGATATTCACTGAGAATAGAGAAAAGAGAAAGTGTTTTAGGGAGAAGACGATGAATTCCGTTTGTGATCTGCTGAGTCTACGTTGCCTAATAAATATCCAGCAAGAAACTGAGCAGCAGGTCTGGGGCCCTGAAGATTGCACAAGACCGAAGATAGATTTCTGAGAGTCACCGGTACAATGGTAATAGTGGAATCCACAATAACAGATGACACAACCTAGAGAAGTCTGCTCTGTAAAAAGAGAGGAGAGATAGCCAATGACAGAGCCTGTAAATGAAAACATCCAAGGGATGCTCAAAGGAAGTAGGACCTGCAGAAGGGCCTTTAAAGGGATGGTTTGAGAATGAGGCTGAGAAGCAAAAATGTTCAGAGCTAAGCTGACGGGAGTTACTTTCCACTTCAAATTACTTCTGGATAGCTCCCCATAATACAGCGTCCCCAAGTAAATACCTAGACAAACAGAAAGGGAACAAAAATGTACATTCAGCACCAAAAGCTGAAAATTAAAACCAACACCTAATAATACCAGAATCTTTTAGGAATCTCTAATAACTTTATTCCTCAAGAAGCTTCCAGGCCTCACCTTATACTACTGAGGCTCTGAAAGCCTGAGTGGAGACTAACACATAATTCACAATCAGCTCAACTACTCACAAAATACTCTATGAACACTTCTTGCCTGGAAGGTTTTTGGATCCCCTTATATGCATCTTCATCTCATCCATTAGACTGCACCTTTCCACCACCCACCTGCATGTTTCTTTCATCACTCCACCTGTGTGCCTTTAATGCTCTCTTCTCAAACTTTAATGTGCATTCAAGTCATTTGGGGATTTTGTTAAAATGCAGATTCTGATTGTGGGTGGAGTCCGAGATTCTGCATTTCTAACAGGTGACGTATTACAGCTGGTCCAAGGACCACACTGAGTAGCAAGGGTTTAGAGTACTCTGTGCCTTCTCTCGTATCTCTACCTGTATATACCACATCTTCCTGTATACTCTCCCCTCAGTCTCTGTCCATTTTATTACCCTGCTGCTGCCTGTTTCAACCTCCCTATGTTCTCTCCTCCTTTCTCTGATCCACTATGCATCCATTACATTTATTATGGCATTCAATAATGCCACTGTCTTCCTCATTTTATTTTTATCCCAACAAAATTTCTACTCATTCCTTCAGTTTGGCTCAACTTTGCATTAGAAAAGCAAATTGAGTAAATTAAGTCACACAAGGGTCTTCGTTTCTGAGCCAATTTATGTCCCTCTTGGGTGTTTGTTCATTCAATCTCTCAGGAAAGGAATTTGGTGCAGGGAGGTTTTCCTTAAGTCACACCAACTGGCATCACTTTGCAAGACCAGGCCTATGGGATAAAAGGAAGAACCTTCCCTGAAAAGGGAAGCATTGCTCTGTTTTTCAAATTTCCCCTGCTCTAATCACTTTCTGGGACTTGAGCCTTGAAAATCCCGGTTATTCAAAAAGAGGCAAGTGAGGCTTATTGAGATTACAGTTTACAAACCCAAAAGTGGGACACAGTGTCATAATGAAACAGAACATCTGAAAATGTGACTCCCTCAGAAAATTCTAGAACCTTGTTTGCAATGTGAAAGTTGAATAGGGGTCCAGACCCAGCTCCTGTACCTGTGGACTCATTAAAAAGTTATTTGAGGGCTTCCCTGGTGGCGCAGTGGTTGAGAGTCCGCCTGCTGATGCAGGGGATGCGGGTTTGTGCCCCGGTCCCACATGCCGCGGAGCGGCTGGGCCTGTGAGCCATGGCCGCTGAGCCTGCGCATCCGGAGCCTGTGCTCCGCAACGGGAGAGGCCACAACAGTGAGAGGCCCACGTACTGCAAAAATAAATAAATAAATAAATAAGTTATTTGTTCTTCTTAAGCCTTGTTTTTCTAATCATTAAAAGGCATAATAAAATCTGTTTCAAGGGTGATTATAAGAGTTAAATCCCAAATTTCCATATAATGTGAAAATCCAGAAGCAGCTCCCAACCCTTTACAAAATAGTATTACATTAAATCTTCACAACAATCTATGTGATGGGTACTATCTCTTACTACAACTTTACAGTTGAGAAAACAGAGAGACAGAAAGATTTAGTAATTTATCCAAGGTCACATAGCTACTAGATTGTGGAGCTAATTAGAATTCAGGCAGTCTGACTCCAGAGCCTACACTTTTTAACGACTATATTATTCTACTTCTGGCAAAGTATAATATAGCATTCTTTCTGGACCTAATGCAAACAACCAGCAATTTTCTGCATGGTGAGCGTGAGCATTTTGAGTGCGAAGCTTACATCAGATTCATTTTGTATCTCTCCACATCCTACCCCAGCCTTGTGCTTTGGGATTGCTCAGTGTATTTTAGTCAAGCAAAAAAGAAAACAAGACTCTATCATAACTGGCAAATAGTTTTGAATGGAGAAATGTAGACCTTGGTCACTAAGAATCATTATAGGCACAAAATTTCATCTACATGATAAATGACCAAGATAATCAAGTAAATTTTTCCATTCAACTCTTGCATTAAAAGCTCAGAATTCATCAATCTTAAAGCACAAATCCTTGGTAAGACTCTGGTTCAAACTAAGGAATCTGTGATTTGCTCCAATTATTCCTTAAAAGCATATAGCCTATTATAATAAAATATTTGCTCTTGGCCTTACTCTGTCTTATTACTCTAAAAAATGGAAGAAGATATGAAGGAATTGACACTTTCTTTTAATATAGCTCTAAAAATATCCCAGGATAATATAAAGCAAAAGCAACAAAGAAAGCGTCCTGTCATCAAATTCTGCAGTAGGCCTGAGACGCCTGACACATCTCCTCAAGAACAACGTACAGCACCAACGTGGTGGTTTCTCACAACAATGAAATTTGTCATGAATTTTAATTCACCTGAGCACTCTGTGGTGGTGTGGTGACAGTTCTCTTATTCTGCAGAGTTTGAAGGGTCAGAGGTGGTCAATCCATCAACACAATACGAGTTTGCAATGTGAATTACATTCTAGATTAGGTATCTAATTTCCCATAAGCCCAGCAAGCCAATAAGGATTCTAGTCTTCTAAAACTTAGAGTCGGAAATGAGAAATAGGTATTAGACTTGCAAGGGAGGTTACTATGTGTGATACAGTTAAACTTGTCTTCTGTTTCCAGAATTACCTCTTTCTCAAGAGATGGGTTTTCAGTCTGTCAACCTTGGTCATGCTGCAGGCATTCCTTAAATATCTGGTGATTCACAGTGGTCCATTCATATTTAATAATAAGGGAATAAGACTGACTAGAAGTTCTGTATATGTGGGTGGAATTTAGCAACTGACAGGCTTCATATCTGTTCAGATGTATTAAATCATTGGCCCATGAGCCTAATTATATCTCACATAGTGATTTAAACTTTATAATTTAGATTGTAAATAATTAAAAATTGGGAGATTTTACATAAAAATTGTATTTCTGGCTTCTTTTGAAAAACAGACTATCTAGCAACACTTGGTCCACGTTCACAAATGCCAGTTGGCTGAGAGTTGGTGGCTATTCTCCTGCAGTCCATTTTAAACATGTGTGTATATGTGACCTATCTGGTTCATACTGACACTGGAACTTAGGATATCTATTTGACAGCAAGCAAGCAGGAGGCTGGAATTTCTGCTGGAGAATCCTTACATACTAGGATAAAGAGGACTTTATTCTGAAGCATCAGACCACACTAGCTGCCACTGTCTTTCCTAGACACATCATTTGTTTATTTTTTTTAAATAAAAAAATTAAGCCCCAGGTGCAGGGAATTGAGTTGATCATGCTCCACAGGTCATTATCAGTTTGTGCAAGGCCATTCCCTTGGTATAGTTTATTCTATTGTATTTTTCTCTAAATTCCCTATCCACCCTCCTATTCCACTTTCCTTCATGGGCACCCAGTCAAATGTATTCCATAAGGCCTTGACATGTATGTATTCATGAAAAATAGAATATCTTATATATACTCTAGTGCTATTTTACAATATGTGTTTTAAATTTAAAGGATCTTTTATTGTAGATATCACTCTCTTCCTTATTTTGTCAATCAGTATTGTTTTAATTATCTACCCATGTCACTCTTTACACAACACATTCATTGATTCTATTATAGTCTTCTACCACACATATCTATCATTCATTTATTCAACATATATTTATTCATTAAGCACTACTATGTGCCAGATGTTCTAGGCCCAATGAACAAAACAGACAAAGTCAAGTCCCTGCTCTCATGGAGCTTGTTTTCTCAGTGAAAGAGGAAGCAAGATCAATATTCATGAGTAAGGTGGAAGCATAGATGGTGGTGGTATGAGAGAGAGAATATATGGAAGAGTTATTTAGAAGAGTAAGAAGAATAGAATGGTGGCACACTGCCTGTTTGCTGGCAGCACTAAGACTCTACTTGAGATGTATGACCACAGACCTTAAGTGATACTAGCCAGCATGGTTTTGAGATTTTATCTAGCTATATTCAGCTCCCTTGGTGCAGTTGTGGAGCGTGAGGAAAGTTACATCTAACAAGGTTGGGGTTTTGCCACATGAGAATGTCAGGGCAAGAGTGGGGCAAGGGAATTAAGAGAGTAATTAAGTGTTGGACCATGGAATCTAAGCTGGGTAAGGAAGGAAATGAGGACATGAAGGAAATAAGGTTTTATTTAAAAAATGTATTCTGGGGCTTCCCTGGTGGTGCAGTGGTTGAGAATCTGCCTGCCAGTGCAGGGGACACGGGTTCGAGCCCTGGTCTGGGAAGATCCCACATGCCGCGAAGCAACTGGGCCCGTGAGCCACAACTACTGAGCCTGCGCATCTGGAGCCTGTGCTCCGCAATGGGAGAGGCCCGCGCACCGCGATGAAGAGTGGCCCCCGCTTGCCGCAACTAGAGAAAGCCCTCGCACAGAAACGAAGACCCAACACAGCCAAAAATAAATAAATAAAATTTAAAAAAAAATGTATTCTGGTTGTAGTGAAGGTGAAGAATCATTGGAGTCTAGAAGGATGAAATGTAAGGTGGTAGGACAGTCTTCTGAGAACAACAAGTAAAAACTGAGATTATAAAGGGAGTACATTTAAAGATACATGCACCCCAATGTTCATAGCAACACTATTAAAATAGCCAACATACGGCAGCAACCTAAGTGTCCATCAATGAACAAATGGAAAAAGAATATGTATTATATATACATACAATGGACTATTAGTCAGCCATAAAAAAGAATGAAATTCTGCCATTTGCAGCAATGTGGATGAACAAGGAGAATATCGTGCCTAGTGAAATAAGTCAGACAGAGAAAGACAAATACTATATGATATTATTTGTGGAGTCTAAAAAATAAAACAAACAAATGTATATAGCAAAACAGAAACAGACTCAGATGTAGAAAGCAAACTAGTCGTTATCAATGGGGAGAGGGAAGGTGGGAGGGGCAGGATAGGGGTATGGGATTAAGAGATACAAACTACTATGGATAAAATAGATAAGCAATAAGCATATATTGTACAGCACAGGGAATTATAGCCATTATATTATAATAACTTTTAATGAAGTATAATCTATAAAAACACTGAATCACTTTGCTGTATACCTGAAACTAATATTGTATATCAACTATGCTTTCATTAAAAAAATTATTTTAAATAAAAAATAAAGGCAATGACTAGATTCAAAGTATGACATGTACTTACAATTTCATCACCTCTCCTCCAAATGCAGTGATGTATATTCTTATACATGTCTCCTTGTTAGATCCATGGAAGGGTTTCTTTAGTTTATTCCCAGGATCAGAATTGTTCAATCATATGGTACAAGCCTTTCTAATCTCTCCAAATGTTGCCACATATCTCTCCAGAATGACTGTACTATGTTATACTCCCACCAGCAGAGCATAAATGTTCCCCTTCTCTCACATTCAACTTCTAACTTTTGTTAGTCTAATGACTATAAAGTGGTATCTCATGGTTTTAATTTTTCTCTAATTACTATTGTTATTAATGATTTACAACATATCACATACATGTTATTCATTCAGTGTTGCCTTCTGTAAATTGCTCTCCTTTGCCCATTTCTCTATTTAGTTTGATTTATATTGAATTCTACATATATTATAGGTATTAATCCCTTATCCATTCATTTTGTAGTGTAACTATTTACATGTTGGTCTTTAATTTATGTGGTCTTAAATTTATCTTTGTTTATGATACAAGGCAGTGATCTAATTCTATTTTTCTCAAGATAATGAACCAGTTTCCCCAATAAGATCTACTGAACAATTCTTCTTTTCCTCAACTCTACCATATATGAAGTTATATACACACAAACCTACACCTATTTCTGGGCTGTCTACTCTGTTCCATTGTTCTTTTGCCGTTCCCATCTTACTTGGAGATCTAATAGGTCTCCTCTTCCGCTCTTTTTCAAAAGTTTCTTAGATACTTGTGGATCTTTATTATTTCACATTTATTTATTATCTCACATATAGTGTATTTTCTAAGAAGATATAGGAGAATATCTTCATAACTCTGAGGTGGAAAATACTTTTTGTAATTAGTCAAAAAAGCATTGATGGCTTTTACTACATCAAAATTAAAGATTCTTTTTTAGTGAAGACTGCCACAAAGGTAACAGATGACTAGGATCTGGAAGAAGATATCTGCAACATCTAAAACTGAGAAGAGATTAATATATATAATATACATAGACTATATATGTTGAGTTTCTCAAAAAATCTGTTAGAATATTTGTTCAAATCTCATTTTATTTATATGTTAACATATAAAGAATTTGAACCACCATAATATTAAGTCCATCTGTCTTTAAACATGGCATATGAAGTTTTCTTTAGGTCTTCATATAGCTTTTAATGTTTTTTGACTCAAAGGTCTTATGAAGACTTTGTTAGGTTAGTTTCCATCTAATTTATAATTTTGCCATTACTGTAATGTTATCTCATTTTCTGTTTTCTACAAATAGTAATTGCCCATGAAGAGATGGTATATATTTTTGTAAGTTGATATTCAACAATCTTGCATAATTCCCTTATTAGTTCTAATACTTTGTCTATTTATTCTTTAGAGTATTATATGGATATTATCATATTATCTGCAACTAATGCACAGCCTTACAGTAGAAGAGTAGCATTATACCAGGCTAACCTAACCCTGATACCTAAACTAGAAAAGAAAAACAAACATAAACACAAACTACGGACTAGACAATTACAAATCAATTTTGGAAAACCAAATCCAGCAGTGCATTAAACGAATAATACATCATGACTATGTAGGGTTTATCTGATGATGTAAAGGAAAACATACTACCTGATTGACAGATATCCCACAAGTGGTTGCTAATGTTCAACAACCAATCCTGGTTAAAATGAACAAATAAAAATACCAGTACTTTTAGAAACTAGGAATTCAGTAAAACTCCTTAAAAACACCCCACAGCAAATACCATGCCTTACGTGAGATATTAGAAGCAAGCCCACTAAACAACAAGAGTAAAGTTAACGAGGATTCTCATTACCACTGCTACTGGTAAAAATTTGATTGGGAGTTGTACCCATTTTACTAAGACATAAAAAACGTAATGAGATACATACATTAGGAAAAAAGAGACAAAAAGTGCTATTTTGCAAACTATATGATTGTCTCCTTAGAATATACAATATAATCAACTGAAAAACTATTAGAAGTAATGAGTGTTCAGTAAGCTGGCCCTATATGAGGGAAGTCTACAAAGGTCAATAGTCTCCTATATCAACCAGCCACAATAACTAGAAAAGAGTGAGAAGGAAAAGCACTCACTGCAGGATGAAAAATTGTTAAATACATTAGAATAAACCTAACAAAATCGATATGAAGAAAATGACTCAATTTTACCTAAAAACATGATAGAAACTTTATTAAATAGAAGAGCAAACTGTATTATTGGATGAGAAAACTCAGTATTTTAAAAATATCAATTAATACAAAGTTATCTATAATTTTGGTGTATTCTCAATTAAAATATAAAATAATTTTTTTAAGGAACTTGACAAGTTGATTTCCAATCTTATCATTCAGGGAAAAACCCCACAAGACTTAGGAGATAAGGAAATAGAGACAACTTTGACTATGAAGGGAAGGAGAGTCATAGGGCAATAGCTAGAGAGGGTTTAATGATGAGGAGGTTTTTTTTTTTTTAACAGACTTGAGTATGTTTAAATGCTGATGGGGAAAAGCTAGTAGAGGGGAAGAAGTTGAAACTGAAAAAAATGATAGCACACGTTTCCTAAATGGCTGAAGGGCATAGTACATTCACAATAAAGCTATAACAAAAAGAACATTTACAATCTGAATAACACTGTTTCAGAATATACAAAACAGAACTCTTGCTTAGGGTGGCATAATGAACATGTTAGTTAACTCCTACCTTCAATTCCTTCCAAGTTCTCACTGAAAGGACCAAAAGGATCTAATGAAAGGGAAAAATCAACCAGTGAGGGGACTACAGAAGGTTTTACCTGTAGTTACATTGAGAATATATTGAAAGATATAATGGATATAAGATAGGAAAAAGGAACACTAAACTGTAATTTCCTACAAGAGACAGAAAAGCCTTTCTGGGAATATGAAAAAAGTAATGCCAAGGTAATTCCTAATTAATCAAAGCTAACCCCCTAGTCACCTTCACTGTGCCTTTATTTGATGCTGAAAGGAGGACAAACTGGAGCATTTGCAGGAGAAGAGGCCTAACTAAATCCTATTTGAACCTAGGGGAAACGACATTGTCCAAAATAACCTAGCCCCACAGCACAGATTACTAGGTAATTAAGGTAAGGGTCCTGCTGTGGTGATACCTAAAAAAGGCATGATGCATTTTGTTCATTATATACAGTCGTGTGAACACTGCCATAATAAAATATTGAACAGTATCATCACCTTTAAAAAAAAAAGGCAATCACACCAATTACAAAAGGAAAAAAATGTAGGCTTAAGCCTATTTGGACAAATTGATCTGCTCTGGAGAGATTAAAACAAACACACACTAAAATTTTGGATAAAATATATATAACAAAAATAAATCTTAAATGCCTCAGATATCTGCCAAAATAATAAGAATTTATCAGGCCAAAATGTAAGTGAAGAAACTTTTGCTAGGTGAACATGTGCCAAATCTCTGAACTTTAACTGTAGTTTTCAAGGCTTGCTTTCAATTGGGAGTCAAAAGACCAAATCAAGGGTACATCTGGGTGAGGATTCTAAAAGGAGAGCATCCCTCCAAAGAGCTCTATCCTCAGTGCCTTTCCTATCCCACAGACCCAGGGACTTGTTTTGATACTGAACTGAGCATCCATCAAACTGATTGGTAAATAAATGTGTGATGATATCAAGAGTTACATGGAGGTGAAACAACAGGTATTCACAAGTATGACTAGCTGAACTGCATATTAAGGCCACCACATTTGAAAAGCAATGAAAATTAAGAAACTACTACCTCATTCAACAAATGGATCTCGCGGAGGGGGAAGGGTAAGCTGGGACAAAGTGAGAGAGTGGCATGGGCATATATACACTACCAAACGTAAAATAGATAGCTAGTGGGAAGCAGCCGCATAGCACAGGGAGATCAGCTCCGTGTTTTGTGACCACCTAGAGGGGTGGGATAGGGAGGGTGGGAGGGAGGGAGATGCAAGAGGGAAGAGATATGGGAACATATGTATATGTATAACTGATTCACTTTGTTATAAAGCAGAAACTAACACACCATTGTAAAGCAAATATACTCCAACAAAGATGTTAAAAAAACAAACGAAAAAAACAAAACAAAAAAAGACACCACCTGTGAATATAATAAAAGTTAATTATTAAAACAAAAACACAAACAAACAAAAGAAAGAAATGGATCTCACAAATCCAATACTGAGTGAAAGAAGAAAGTCACAAAAGAAAACATAGTATAATTTCTTTCATATAAAATTATAAAATCCAGCAAAACTTCTCCTATTATGTAAGAATATAGTTAGGTTATTAAAATATAAAATTAAAAAGTATATATAGATAAAGAAAAGCAACAGCATGATTACACAAAAGTCAGGAAAGTGGTTACCTCCAGTAGAGGGAGAGGAGTTACGCTTGAGGATAGGCAATGGGGACCTCTTGTGTGCTGGCTTGATCTAGTTAGTGATGATATACACGTTCACTTTACAATTTTTCTCTAAACTGCACAAATAATTATATACTCTTTTCTGCATGTATTTTGCAATAAACATTCAAAAGGAAACCAAGACAAAAAATAAATAAAACTAAGAGAAGGAGGATGACAGCAGAGGAGGAGGAAAAAAAGGAGGAAAGATGGAAGCACACAGCTCTCTAACTTGAATTGTCACAATAAACTTGGAAACCTAGTTTTTGAGCATCAAGACAAGGCTCCCTGCTTTGGCTGCTCCTAGCTCTGCAGTTTTCATTTTCCTTCTAGGTTTCTGGATCTCTAAAATAGCAAAGTAAAACTAGAGAATCTAAAATGTCTTCTGTTTGTCAGTGTGTCAAGTATTTGAAAGGAACCAACATGGTCTCTGACAAAAGCCACAATCATTGCTTCCCCACTGATAAAACAGAGACATCTCTCAGCTAACATAATGAAAAGAACAAAAATAACTGGACTATGAAATTACTCAGCAGTGAAAAAGAGGGACTGAACTGACAAATCCATGCAATGTCTCAGCCCCTAGCACCTCAAGTAAACTGACTTCTTGCTTGAAAAAGTAAGAATCATTAGAAAATCTAGAGTTCACAAGATTTGGGGGTACATTTTGTTTTATGAAAATAGAATAGAAACTTATGAGAAAAGAATCTGAGATTAAGAGAGATTTTTTTGAGGTCTGAAAGGCATGACTGAATTTTTTTTAATGGGGTCAGCAAACAAGAGATTTGCTATGAGGGACTTCCCTGTTGGTTCAGTGGTTAAGAATCCGCCTGTCAATGCAGAGGACACAGGTTTGAGCCCTGGTCCGGGAAGATCCCACATGCCGCGGAGCAACTAAGCCCGTGCACTACAACTACTAAGCCTGCGCTCTAGAACCCGTGAGCCACAACTACTGGGCCCACATGCCACAACTACTGAAGCCTGGGCGCCCTAGAGCCCCTGCTCTGCAACAAGAGAAGACACTGCAATGAGAAGCCCGCGCACCACAACAAAGAGTAGCCCCCACTCATCACAACTAGAGAAAGCCCGTGCACAGCAACAAAGACCCAATGCAGCCAAAAATAAATAAATAAATTTACAAAAAGAGATTTGCTATGAGAACTGAGATGACAAAGTAAATACATGCTCAGCAAAACTCAAAAGAAATGGCCCAATATAGATAGAACAGAGGAGAGAAAATAAGGGATGTGGAAAACAAATCAAGCACATGAAATATGCACATAAAAAGCATTCTCAAAAGAGAAATAGAACCATGGTCTGGTTTTGGTTTACTAATAGCTTGTATCAAAAATGGATACTGAATATTCATTAATGCTTCATTGGAATCTCTGGATATGATCGTGTGACTTTTTTCTTTTTTTTTTTTTTTTTGCTGTATGCGGGCCTCTCACTGTTGTGGCCTCTCCCGTTGCGGAGCACAGGCTCCAGACACGCAGGCCCAGCTGCTTTGCGGCATGTGGGATCTTCCCAGACCGGGGCACGAACCCATATCCCCTGCATCGGCAGGCAGACTCTCAACCGCTGTGCCACCAGGGAAGCCCGACTTTTTTCTTTTGATATACTGATATAAAAGATTATATTAATAGATTTTATAAAGCCACATTCCTATTTATTCATGGTAATATTATTCTTTAAATATGTTGTATGGTTCAAAACCAAAGAAATAGAAGAAAAACATGCCTTGAACTAAAGAACTGCCTGAATTTTCAAGTTGAAATGTTCCATTTTACTCACAAGCAAATGTAATGAAAATAAAAGGTATATCCTCATAAAACTTGTGAATTTTAAGGATTAAATAAATTCAAACTAGCATTAAGTAAAAAGATAAGATGCACCACAAAGGAAAATAAAGCTCTGCTGGCCTCACATTTCTCCTCCATAAAAATAAGGACCAGAAAACAATTTAGCATTATCTACACAATCTTGAAAACAGTAGACATAACCAACATTTTCTATGTGGTTTTGCAAGCATTCATTTGAGAATCGACTGAAAGACATTCACATCCATATAAGAACTTAGAAATTCTACCAACCACATTTCCATCCTTAAAAGCTATTCCAGGTTCTACTTTAGCTGGCCACAAAACAAATTTAAAAATTTTTAACAATTTAATAAAAGATAGTATAAAAACTGGCAGTAAGTACTGAAAACAAACAAAACAGACTACATAGTTTTTAAATATTCCAATGGAATTGAACGCAATTGTCACTATTTTTGACAAAGCAGCTACACTAAATAATTATTAAATTCTAAAATCCCCATGATTTTATTCAAAACGGCAAAGGAAGACAGGAGGAAACTAGGGAGTAGAAACATTCTAATTTTCTCTTTTTTGAAAAATGGGGGGGGGTGTCAAAAATACTGTTTCATTCTTGACATTTAAAGTATAGCTCCTTCCTCATTTATAAACAGTTGAATGTAAACAATCACGTTATCAGCACATAATTACATTTCATCTTCTTCAATTCCTTTTAATATGCCTTTTTCCATATGCCAATATTGAATAATTATAATGCAATATCTTATTTCTTACTTTAATCAGATTCCTTCTGTTTTACTATTAAAATGCTCTCAGCTGATACCTTGAGATAGATACCTTTTATCATGTTATACTTTTAGTTTACTAAGAGTTTGTATCAAAAACGGATATTGAATTTTTACTAATGCTTCATTATAATCTATAAAGATAATCACAACTTTTTTTTCTTTTGGCCTACTGATATAAAAGGTATTGATAGATTTATCAAGCTACATTCCTATTTGTTCATGGTGTATTATTCTTTAAATGTTGAGTGGTTCAACTTACTCTTACATTATTGAGAATATGTTTTATCTCTACGGATGAAAAGTACCTATAATCTTCATATTTTTGTATCTTTGTCATGTTTTGGTAGCAAGTTCATACTGGCTTACAAAATGAACTTGGACATTATCTATCTTTTAAAATATTATTCAATGATTTACACAGCATGGGAATTATTTCTTTAAAATTTGAACAAAACAAGTGTGCTTTTAGAATTAACTCTTTCACAGATTTTAAATTGCTTCCATAGTTATTACCTTATTTATATATTCTATGTATTCTTCAACCTATTTTTTTTTTTTTTTTTTTGCGGTACCCGGGCCTCTCACTGTTGCGGCCTCTCCCGTTGCGGAGCACAGGCTCCGGACGCGCAGGCCCAGCGGCCATGGCTCACGGGCTCAGCCACTCCGCGGCATGTGGGATCTTCCCGTACCGGGGCACGAACCCGTGTCCCCTGCATCGGCAGGCGGACTCTCAACCACTGCGCCACCAGGGAAGCCCCAACCTATTTTATAATTTCTATTTTTCTACTAAAATGTCTATTTTACTGAGAGCAGGAAGGGGGAACCCAGGCCAAGCCTGACCTTAACTAAGAAACCCTTAGTAGAGGATATAGGGACAAGAGTCCAGAGGGGAAGAAGGCCACAGTCATATGTAGACCAGAGTATCAGAGAAAAGAGTGTAGCACACACACACAAAAAACAAACCCTGAACATCTGCAGAAGACCCACCGAGAGTATCCAGCCACATCCTGATCAGTGCATGTGTATAAGGAAAGCATCTGAGGCTGGGGAAAGCACCATCCAAAAGGCTTAGGAAAGAACAGTACCAGGTCCTCATACTGGAACAAGGAATAGTGGTGCTGGTTGCCACAACAATGGATTAGCCCTAGAATGAACACTATTCCACTGCTTTTCTTAATTTTGTAGCTGTTGTGCTGCTTAGCCAGCACTTATACCCTTAAGGAGCTGAGGCCTGGTTAATTTCAACTCTCCTGGGCCTCTAAAAACATAGTTTAAGAACACATCTAGGGCTTCCCTGGTGGCGCAGTGGTTGAGAATCTGCCTGCCAATGCAGGGGACACGGGTTCGAGCCCTAGTCCGGGAAGATCCCACATGCCGCGGAGCACCTGGGCCCGTGAGCCACAACTACTGAGCCTGCGCCTCTGGAGCCTGTGCTCCGCAACAAGAGAGGCCACGATAGTGAGAGGCCCGCGCACCGCGATGAAGAGTGGCCCCCACTCGCCGCAACTAGAGAAAGCCCTCGCACAGAAACGAAGACCCAACACAGCCAAAAATTATAAATTAATTAATTAAAAAAAAAAACACATCTAAAATCAGATAAGTGTTTCAACAAAGCACATCCCTCCCCCAAGGTTCATAAATCTAGCTTTGTTGCTAATCCTTCCCAGAACAAATGAAGCATGGAGGAGCTAATCGAAATATACTAGTTACATGTGGAGTGTTTACTCCACTGGAAATAATGAAAATGAATAAAGCAGTGTTATTATTGATGCCATAAAATCCGTATGGTGAAAACTAATCTTATTTTGTTATTTTAGTATATCAAAACATTCATAATATTTATGACTTTCTTACATCAGAGAAAATGGTGTTTCTTCAAAGCTTCTAGAAAGCAATTTTTCAATTCACTGTTGTGATGTACTTTTGGAGTTCTGCTGTCAAAAATATTTCACTGGACCTAAAAGAGGAAACACAATGGCTCTATCCAAACCCTCCTTCACTTCAGCCTCTTATTTAGGTTCATTTCTGGTCTTCAAATTTTCCTTCTATTCCAAAGCAAAAGCTTGTTTTCCACTGCTAATGTGAAGTGTTTTTATCAATATTTGTACTCTTATATGTGAACTGGGTTACAATTTCTAGTTTGTGTTTTTCTTCCCCACTGGGCTGAGAGAGAAATATTCAAAGTTAGAGGCTATAATTGGTGTCACATGTCTGCATTTCCACCTTTCAGAACCATGCTCGGTCAGAAGTGTTGAATTCATCTTTAGATAATGAGTGAATGGAAGGCTGAGGACAACTGCAAACACAAAGTGGTCCCCTTTCACAAGCCCCGTGCCCCTTCGTTCCTCTCCTGTGGATTGGACGTTTTCTTGAAAACCACCGAGCATCTGAAAAGTGGGACTGAACTTCCAGTCTGTCTAAATGCCCAGGCTGATTATTATCCCAAGAACATTTCCCCCTAATTAAATATTATACAAATGTTTTGTTTTCCCAGGTCTCTAATTTTGGTGGAAACACCCACCATAATATCAACTGTAGAAGGTTTAGAATCTCACATAATAAGGTCTGGAGAAAAAGGCTTATAACAAATTTCCAGACTGAAAAAGAACAGATATATGTATATGCATAATTGAATCACTTTGCTGTATACCTGAAACTAACACAACATTGTAAAAATAAAATAAAATATATAATAAAATATATATAAAATAAATATTAAATTAAAAACAAACAAAAAACAAATTTCCAGACTAAAAAGGAAGGCTAAAACCAAACACTGCTGCATGTGGCCTCAGTAACAAAATAAAGCACAAGTGAAAACAAGAATGTTACAATGACTGAGTTGTCTGGCATAAATTTGAGATTGGCAGCGGAATCCTATTATGTATTTTGATACTATTGGAAAAGTAAAAACAGGTGGTACCATAATATAATGGAAAAATTAGGACATTTATGAATTTACAATCTCAAAACAGAAAAGAGTCAACGAGTTGCTGCCTGTGAGGTAGTTGGAGGATTCAGGTGAGGGAATGACTGAAAAAAAGGAATCAAATACTAAGGATTTGTCTCAAGTTACATCCAGACAGCTGCCACCAGAAAGTGGTCAGTGTGAAAGTAGTATGTCTCCCAAGATTCTGACAAAGCTGAGCTTAACTCTGCATTTGATACCAAAAGTCACTATAGGATTTAAGAAAACATACATAATCAATTCCAATTCAAGATTCATTGCGAGATTTCTTAGTTCAAAGCCAAGACTGGGGCTTCCCTAGTGGCGCAGTGGTTGAGGGCCCGCCTGCCGATGCAGGGGACACGGGTTCGTGCCCCGGTCCGGGAAGATCCCCCATGTTGCGGAGCGGCTGGGCCCGTGAGCCATGGCCGCTGAGCCTGCACATCTGGAGCCTGTGCTCCGCAACAGGAGAGGCTGCAACAGTGAGAGGCCCGCGTATCGCAAAAAAAAAAAAAAAAAAAAAACCCAAGACTGAATATGATTGAGGGGTAAAATGCTAATTGTAAAGAAGTTAATGATAAAGTAATTAAGAATAGGCAGTAGCCAGCAGAATGCCACAACAGCCACCCAAGATGTCCTCCTGTGCTCTCCTTATATCTTTTCCAAGGAGGAAGTATGAAGTATGAGTTATAAAAAGATAAGAGACTGGGTGAAACTAGGGATGGTGTAGAGCTTCATCTCTGTTAAATAATCTACATAATAATTTTTAATATATTTCTTCTCAATAAGTATTTTCTATAATTCTGAAATAGGAATGCTTATTAAATAGGGGAAAAACATACCCCGTTTAGCATTCTTTCCGAGAACTGAGTCATGTGGATTGACATCATGGAGACCTGGGCTCTTATGCATTGGCCTGCCTGGCACAGGTGACTTTTTTTCAGGCAGTATAACTTTGGGCTCTAGAGGCCACTTAACTGCATTAAAATTATTACTCTACCAAATTTCTATCCCTGTAAACTTGGGCAAATTACTTACCTTCTCTAGGCCTCAGTTTCCTCATCTGCAATATGGGTATTAAAAAGGCATCTAATTCGTAGGGTCATTGTGAAGACTAAATGAGGTAAATTATCTCAACATCTGCTCAGAGGAATCAATAAAAAATCTGAGTTATTTCTGTTACTATCATGAGAGCCAAAAAGGAAACTTAGAGATCACATAGGTCAAAATTATCTTAACCTCTCTCAATCTTTCATTTTTGAATTTGAAGAATACTAGGCTAAACAGACTAAATGACTGCATAATCTCTACCAATATTCTGGTATTATCCTAAGTATATAAAACCTCTTTTTAAAAACCTGTATATTTTCTTTATAGTGATAATTTCCAAGATGAATTTAGACTTTAAATTTATTTTAAAAATAAAATACAACTGTAGTCTATATATTACTTAACAAAGCACCACAAAGTTCCTATTCTCATCCAATTTTTTCGTATCTTCTTAAAACTCACATTTCATGTCTTCTCCATCCGATAAACATACATGGTAGGGGTACTCCCTGTATTATGTTACATTATAATGCCTTATAAGGCAAAGGTGATGGGATGTCCATGATCATGGATCATGGGATGGGGATCTCCGCGATTATGGAGACACTATGTAGATTCTGTATAAGACTAACGTTCTGTTCTGTATATGAGTCTGCATTAGTAGACCTGGGGACTCTTTTTCAAGCTTTGAAGAAATAAGTTGCCATGTTACAAGAGAGTCTGTGAGAGGCTCATGTGGCAGGGAATTAGGGGTGGCCTCTAGAAGCTGAGAGCAGCCCCTGGCTGACAGCCAGCAAGGAAACAGGGACGTCAGTCTTATAGTCTTCTAACAATAGGAAGATGAATTCTGCCAACAGAAGGAATATACATATGTATAAATATATACGATAAACCAGTAAATTTACTTCTTTAAATAGAAACAAAGTTTTAATCTTTATGCAATCAAATGAATAAATATATAACTTTGACACCTCTGCTTTTGAGCCTAAAAAATCTTCCCAGCCTCAAGATTATATAAAAACACACCTGTATCTTCTAAGCTTTTTGCAGTTTCCATTTTTTACATTTAAAAGTTAATCCACCAACTAACAGGATGAAAAAAGGTCTGTGGATGGATGATAATGACAGCAGCACAACAGTGTCAACGTACTTAATGTCACTGAACTGTACACTTAAAAAGGATCAAGATGGTAAATTTTATGTGTATTTTACCACAACTTTAAAAATGTTTTAAGAAAAAACTTACCTAAAGAAAAAAAAGGTCAATTCATCTAGAACTTATTTTGGAGTGTAATGATAGGATATATAATTTTTTTCCGAAGTCTACAGCCAATTGAATTAGCGTTACTTACTGAATTATTAATTTGTTCCTACAAATATGCATACTTGTATACCCTTGGATATACTTCTGGTCTTTTCAGATAATGCTCATTATCTGATTAGATGAAGATTTCCAATTGCCTCTGTTTCATTTTCATCTTATCCAGAAGAAAGACACCACCTAGCCATAAGGCCGTTGGCCCTGGAGCTTAGGGCAGGTATAAGGAAGGAAACATGAAGCCACAATCCTTAAGCTTTTGGTGCCATCTAGAGGACTGTTTTCATGGGTTAACCTCTGTTCAGAGTCAGACACCTCCCCTAGGAAAACACCTTTCCCCTTCTCAACCCACTAGGTCAATTTTAAATATAAAAAAATTAAGCCTTACCATGTACAGGATGGCCCTCTGCCTCCAACCTTTCTCTGCAGTCCATCTTTCACAGATGCCAGGGATATAATAGTCAAGTGCAGCTCAGATCACCACTCCTGTTTTCAGAAGTTTCAATGGCTTCCAATGGGCAACAGAATAAACTACATGTAAATCAGCAGGGAGGGAAACAAAATCAAAGATGAGGAAAATCCTAAAATTTACTACAAATGAACCTAGCAGTATTTAAAGTGGGTAACATACACACACTAAAGAAGACTTTCTTTGTTTCAAGGAAAACTGAAATTCGCATCCTCTGGACAGCCTTCCTCTAATCAGAATTCATTTGCTCCCTTAGCACATTGCCCGTGCCTATCTCATAGCACTTATCTCTCTCTTTCGCATTCTAGGTAGTTAGATCAGGACAACCTGTCACCCAGATTAGACTGTGAACGCCTTAAGGATAAAGACAGCATCTGGTTCATCTCAGATCTAAATAGCCCCGATACCTTTAAGAAGAGTGACTTCCTCTGTTGAAGGTGAGTGTTGAAGGTGATTCTGGGATTTTTAAAGGGGTATTGTTGCATATGCAGTTCATTCCAGGGTATTAATCCAGATGATCCAGGCCTACCTCCCAGTTCCTACATTTTACCTGTTCATTTTTTTCTTATTTGTTTGAGCTCAAACTGATCTCATATTTCCTGCCTTTTTTATTTGTGGATTCACATTTTGGTATTCCTCATTTCTGCTCCCCTGTTAATCAACCTTAAGGTATGCCTTCTTAAATTAATGTTAGTCATTAATGTCAGTTAACATTAATGAATCATTAATGTTAGTGATTCATTTGTGCATCATCACTCATCTGTACAGCTTAAACTTCAGCAAAAACTATCCTGATGTCAAAAAAACCAGCAATATAATTATTAGAGAAACGCAAATCAAAAACTAGAATGAGGTACCACCTCACACCCATCAGAATGACCATCACTAAAATGTCTACGAATAACAAATGCTGGAAAGGGTATGGAGCAAAGGGAACGCTCCTGCACTGTTTGTGGGAATGTAAATTGGTGCAGCCACTACAGAAAACAGTATGGAGGTTCCTCAAAAAACTAAAAATAGAGCTACCATATGATCTTACAATCCCCCTCCTGGGCATATATCTGGAAAAAACTGTAATTCAAAAAAATACATGCACCCCTATGTTCAAAGCAGCACTATTCACAACAGCCAAGACATGGAAGCAATCTAAATGTCCATCAACAGAAGAATAGATAAAGAAGATGTGGTACATATATACAATGGCATATTACTCAGCCATAAAAAAGAATGAAATAATGCCATTTGCAGCAACATGGATGGACTAGAGATTATTATACTAAGTGAAGTAAGTCAGAAAGAGAAAGACAAATATTATATGATACCACTTATAGGTGGAATCTAAAATATGACACAAATGAACTTACCTACGAAACAGACTCACAGACATAGAGAACAGATTTGTGGTTGCCAAGGGGGTGGGAGGGTGGGGAAGGGATGGAGGGGGAGGTTTTTTTTTTTGCGGTACGTGGGCCTCTCACTGCTGCGGCCTCTCCTGTTGCGGAGCACAGGCTCCGGACGCGCAGGCTCAGCGGCCATGGCTCACGGGGCCCAGCCGCTCCGCGGCATGTGGGATCTTCCCGGACCGGGGCACGAACCCATGTCCCCTGCATCGGCAGGTGGACTCTCAACCACTGCGCAACCAGGGAAGCCCAGAGGGGGAGTTTTGAATTAGTAGATGCAAACTGTTATTGAAAGAATGGATAAACAACAAGGTGCTACTGTAGAGCACAGGGAACTATATTCAATATCCTGTGATAAACCACAGTGGAAAAGAATATGAAAAGGAATGTTTATACATATGTATAATTGAATCACTTTGCATACAGCAGAAATTAACACAACATTGTAAATCAACTATACTTCAATTAAAAAAAGAATAACAGGGTTATATTGTCTCATTTAAATTTCACAGCAATCTAGTTTTTACTCATCTGTCACAGCTTAATTCAATCATCACTTCCTTAAGGATGCATCCTCTGATGTCCTTCACTATACCAAACCTTTATTAAATATAGCATCTTATAGCACTATGCATCTCTTTCATAATGCTTACCGCAGTTAAAATTTTACATTTTTTAACCAAAGTCTATCTTCCCTTTTGAACATTAAGTCCCTTTGAGGCTTAATAATATCTACTTTTGTTCACCACAGTGTCTCCACTGCCAGCTAAGCCATAAGGATCATCTTGTCCAGAAGTAATCCCCAGCAGAGTGGCCTCACACAAAGGATTGGCCTTATGCAAGTTCAGTGGAAACTCATTAAGGTCCAGTTTTTAAGGCAATCAATCCTGGTCAGCTGCACAGCTTGGACAACAGTTGCCACAACAGTCCCACAATCATGAACGCTGATGTAGCAAATCCTGCCACTAGTTTGCTGTCATACAGCTTCAATTCCAAGACTTTCACCCCAGCCCACTAACACCTTAGAAGAAGTGTTAGTCACAGTAACACCTTTGCAGTCCTTATTTATATTCTACTGTCTCTGCTTTCTCTAGTCCTTGACAGCTGGGCTGGCTAAAAATCTCCACCAGGGGTCTGTGTCCTCTTCTTAACCAGTCTAAAGTAAGGTAGATAGATTTTATTATCAAGGCCTCAACTTCTTCAAATCCCAACCATAAGCAATGAGTGACAAGAGGTTAAAGCGAAGCTTCTGTCATGACATATTGCTATTGGACCTAACCCCTAACTATTCCTGGGTAGGGGCTGGTACTTCCTATATTGTGCAACCCAAAAGCCCCAGAGCCCAAATGTAGGAGTTCTCTCCCAAAGCTAATGTCTAATCCTGCTGGATCTCTGTGCATTCCCCTAGAATGCATCTGGGCAACCACCAATTGCTACTGCTCTGTTTCTGTGAATCTTCCTTAATTCAACAGCCATGTATATTTGCTGCTGTGCTGTTTGCCTCGTTCACATAAAATTGTAAGTGATTGATATATAGTGGATACTGCATAAATACTGGCTCAACATTTGATCTAATAAGTAAACAGAGAGGTGAACAAACAACCTCATAAGGTGAGCACTCCTATCTCTATTTTACAGGTAAGCCAAACAAAGCAGAGGTAACCAGGCCCATATCACACAGTTAGTGAATGGTGGGTATAGGATGTGAATTCAGGTCTACCAGATTCCATACTACTTACTCTGAATCACTATACTCTACTGCAACTCACGGACTTCCTTAGGTGCACCACGCTCTGTGTCAACTGTAAGTAACGATAACAGCCACACTTTTTAAACTCCAGGCATCGTACTAGCTACCTGATTTATGAGATAAAGTCTAAGCTAATTATGCCAGAGAGTAATAATTCTAAATCCTACTAGATTTGAAGGAATCAAGGTCTTTCTTTTTTAACCTCTCACTTTTTAAAAATTGAAATATTTTGATGTATAATATTATGTTAGTTTCAGGTATACTACATAATGATTTGACATTTGCATAAATTATGAAATGATCACCAAGATTAAGTCTAATAATGTGTCCCCATACATTAGTATAGTATTATTGACCATATTCTTTATGCTGCATGTTACATCCCTGTGGCTTATTTATTTTATAAACAGAGGTTTGTACCTCTTAATCCTCCTTACCTACTTCATCCCCGTTCCCCGCCTGCCTGCCTTCCCTGAAGGAATCAAGGTCTTGATAATAACATGCCACTTCAAACTGGTTAGGAATGGGACATTGAGCCTGCTGATGGAGGTTCTTGGTCACCTTAGCTGTCAAGAAGTTGAGAAGGCAGAGGCTACAGAATATAAATCAGGGCTGTAAAGAGTCAAATACATCTTCTAGATTTCAGGTTGGGTGAATACAGCCTGAATAAATACAATAAAACTCTCAAGTTGAACTTTTCTGAAGACTTCTAGTACATGAGCAATTTTACCAGTCAATGGCAATGATAAACTCCAAAGGAAAGTCGTGCTACTGCTGTGTGTAGAATGCTGTGGTGCTACCACTTAATGAACCCCGTTCATTCCCAGCACTGCGTTGTGTGTTTATATGCCTTATTTTAAACTCTCAATTTTATAAGATGATTATCATCATTTGCATATGAAAAAACCAAAGGTCAAATTATTAAAAGATAATTGCCCAAGCCACATAAAATAACAGAATGTAGACTCATACGTATGACAAAAAGATTACCTTTCTACTGTAACAAGGAGCCTCCAAACATTATGAGGAAGCTATATTAGTTTTTCCTAATTTCTTCCCTAAAAATTCATAACACATCCTCAGATTTTTCATTATTCTTGAGTATTTTGTAAATATGGTAGTTGAATACATTCCACAGGGTCATCATTGCTCTGTAGTTATCCTCTAGAGTTAGTTTACTTTTGTGCTTGATACCCATGTTCAATGTCACCCACAAAATATTTGGACTCAGAATCATCTTTAAAGAATTTAGATGTGCTACACTGTGAGAGAAATTAGCTTCACAAACAGTATCACTGCAAAGAGAACACAGAGGTTCTGAAAGGAATTCCACCATCACTGGATTTCATGTGTGCACAGCAAAAGCAACACAGGCTAACTCTGCTTGGCGAGTTTGGGAATATGCCCCAAAGAGGAGGACACAGTTAACTGTCCCCAAAAAGGAAACTTCTCTGGGGGAATAGAAGGATAATCACATAACCTTTGAGGTAAAGGTTAAATGGGAGGCAGCAGGGACCCCACATAATCTTAAGGCTGAGAAATGTTAGAGAAGTCCCAGGTTGGAGAAATACAGGCAGAAAATTCTTTGCCATCTTACCTGTCCTGAGGCAATGGGAAAAGGGGAGCTATTGACCTATAGGACACAAGTCTCCCTCCAACACTCTAGGAGAACCCCAGAATTCAGGTTGCAATCAGAGATGGAAGATGTTAAGGCCTCACCTGATGGGGAAATATTCAGCAACGCTGTCAGTTGCCACATGGACAGTTTGGTTGCTTCTGGAACCCTGTTTTGGACAGAAGGAATGTGGAGAAGGGGTCTTAGGAATAGGCTGAGACAAGCTCAAAATAGAGAACATAAAGGTTTTGGTTATGAGATGCACATTCCTTAAATTATACCCAGGGAGTCAGTCCTGCAAAACACTTGATATGCGCTCGCTCGCGCGCTCTCTCTCTCTCTCTCTCTCTCATGAAAGTGATTATAAACAAGATCTCAACTGACTACCTCTCTTATTTTCCTACAAAGATAGGTCTAATACATTAATTTCCATTGAGGAAATATTGGGTCTGTTATATACGTACATGAGAAATCCACAGCCATTGTAAGCTATGATCTCTTGAGCTCATTTAAGCTCTGGCTAAGTCTTTATTTCCAAATGTTTGCATGTCACTTTAAAAAAAATTATTAGTAGTTTCAATAGCCATGAGATTACTCCTTAGAAATAACAATTCTGTTAACTGGAAAAAGGTTTTCATCACTATTGTACTCCAAAAAGAATATCAAAGGGAAAACTGTACTATCAGCTAAGATTTGGTTCTCAGATATAAAAGTTCTACCCTTGCGGTTATCGTGAGCTAGCCATGAACACAGTCTAGAATAGGAGGGTTCTATGAATTGAGTCAGAATAAGGCGTCATCCACCCAGAGGGAACAAATCTGGGAGGGAGAATCACTGTCAAGGTAAGACAGTTTCAGAGTAATAGTTAACATTTTTTTGAGTAGCCATTATATTCTGGTGCTCACTGAGCTCTATTTCTCATATTAAAATTTGTATTATAAAGTATTTAGAAATTATACAATAAGAGATGCCAATGTGCAGACCATAGAAATTTTTTTTTTTTTTTTTTTGCGGTACGCAGGCCTCTCACTGTTGTGGGCTCTCCCGCTGCGGAGCACAGGCTCCAGACGCGCAGGCTCAGCGGCCATGGCTCACAGGCCCAGCCGCTCCGCGGCATGTGGGATCTTCCCAGACCGGGGCATGAACCGGTGTCCCCTGCATCGGCAGGCGGACTCTCAACCACTGCGCCATCAGGGAAGCCCCAGACCATAGAAATTTAAGGTAACATTGTCATTTTTGCTTAAAATCCATCTCTTTTAAAGAGATAAAACATTACAAATTCAGCTAAAGTTTCTTGTGTATCACTCCAATCATATTTTTTATTTTTAGCACACCTATATTTACAGAATTTGCCTTTTTCACCCAGCAAATATTTTGATATTTACCTATGTTGATACATGTGGATCTGGTTGATTCACATTAGCTTCTACATGGAACTTCACCGAAGAATGAATCTCAGTTGATCCTCTCCAGTAGGGTCTTTCTACCCTTTTAACATTCAAAAAGTGCTGTAAAGACCAATCCTGTGCATATCTCCTTGTGTACTTGTGCAAATTTCTCTAGGTCCTCTCCTTGAAGCAGATTTTCTGGGTCATTAAGGTATGTTCCCTCCAACTTTATTAGGCATTGCCAAGATTATTTCCAAAGTGATTGTGTCAATTTACACATCTATCAGAAAGGTATGAGTTCTTTTGCCCACTTTTTTCTTGGTATTTTTTCTTTCTTATTGTTTTCTAAGTATTCTTTTGGAAATTATTTCAATGCAAATAAATCGTTCCAATCTATGGTTTAATACTTCACTTTACCAGTGTCTTTTATCACAAAAAAAATCTTAATGTGGAAAATTATAACATTTTCCTCCTAGGTTTGTGCTTTTTATCTTAAAAAGAAACTCTATACCTCAGTGTGATATATTTTATTTTCTTCTAAGTGTTTAAATTTCTTTCCTCTTCACATCACATTTATCTTCAAACCAGCTAGAATGTATTTTTGCGTATAGTATTAGGGAATCTCTTTTTGCAGAGATAGCCATTAAAAAAAGTCCATCCTTTCACCATTGTTTTAAAGCTATCTGTCATAATACCATGTTTTCATATACAGCTTGGCCTGTTTCTAGGCTGTTTTGGTCTATTGATCTGTCTCTATTTGCCTGTTGATGTCACACAGCTTTACTAAATTACTATAATTTTCTAATAAGTCTTGGTATCCAGTAGGGTAAGTTCTAATTTCTTTTTTTCAGAATTACTTTGCTCTTCTTGCTCTTTATTCTACCATATAAATTTTAGGATTAGCTAAATCTCCCATTAGTGTCTTTTAAAAAATCTATTTCTTAACAATTTGTTGGTAGTGAATGGGAACTATTAATTTTTTTTTCAGTTTTGTGGTTGATTGGCCAAATCTTTTATTTAGTATTCCATCGCTGATCAACACAAATATTTGATATTATTGGGGAAGAGGGGAGGGGTGCTGTGTGGCAAAAAAAAATCATGTTGTAATTACACTTGAAGTTGTACTGATTTTCCAAATTAATCTGGCAAGGTTGAGAACGGTTATGATAAATTCTTCTGAACCATGACAAGACATGAATCTCCATTTATTTAGGCTTCTTTTATGTCCTTTAACAAAAATTAGCAATTCTTCCATTAAGGTCTTACACATTTTTGCCAGGTTAACTCGTGGATCTTTTTTTTTTGGTTGAGCTATTTCTTGCATTTGATCTTCTGGGCCACTATTGCAGCCTCTCCTGTAATTCACCTACTTTATTATTTTGTCAAAAAATCATGTTTTTAGAGTCATATATGTGAGTGTGTTACATTCAGGTCTCTTTAAGGACTTTTTGCTGTTGTTCAGGTGTTCATCTGTTTCTCTAGCAATTATAACACTGAACATGGATCCTAATATTTTGACCCGATCCGTCTTTGCTCGTTAGAGATCCTTGACTGTACAATTACCTTTCTTTCAGATAAACAGAGGAATTCACAGGAGCTAAATGGAAAAGGTGTTTCTTACCCTGTGCTTGGGGTGAAAAAAGGAGATTCTCATATTCTTGAGCCACTTCGGAGGAAGCCTCTGTGATCTTTGCTCAAGCCCTTCTCCCCACCATAAGAGTATAGACCACTCAACCCATGCCCTTGCCTTTTGTGGACAGGAGGACCTCATAACAGGCTGAGATCCTCAGATGTTGAAATGCCAAGCTCTCAGAGATCCTCTGAGTTTCTGAGCTCTAATGATGCTTACTTTTGATTCTTCCACCCCTAGGGGAAGAATCCCAATTCTCCAATTCTCTAGAGCCAAGGGCAAGTAGCTTGCAGTTAGGAATCGAAGCTATCTGGATACCCAAATCCACCCTTGGTATATTTTCTACTTGCTTTTTAAAATTTGTTGGTGGTGAAAGGGAATGGTATTAATTGATTTTATGAGGGGCATTTTGCAGTTTTGTGGCTGGTTGGCCAAATTTTTAATATAGTATTCCATCCTAGTTCAACACAAGAATGGTATTTTGGGGAGTAAGGGAATAGGAGATTCTGCAGATTTCCAAAGAATAAGAAAACAGGCAAAATGTGGCCAGCATTCTCCATTTGTTTTTTTAGACTTACTGAGTGAATAGAACTTTCTTTCGTTACATATACAACTGATCTAAGTGGTTTTTGTTGTTGCTGTCGACTGTTTGGTTTTTAATACGGTTAACACTGAGATTCACTTTGAAAGACACTTAGAAATCTTAGGAGTAAAACACACCAATCCCTCCCCCTCTCCCAAAAATCTAGTTGGTTTGAATGGACAGAATGACCGAATTTTCCATTTTAGGTGTGCAGAAAGATCTTTGTAAAAGATCTTAGAACTTTAGGCCTCATTTATCAGGTGAATTTAGAAGGAAGGAAGCCTTTAGGAGAATTTCTACTTGGAAATATAAGAAAACTAGTACGCAGGTTCAAGTCGTATACTTTTAAATGAACTTGTTGAAAGAAACGTTAACAATTCCAAAACGCAATCAAAACAAGTTTTAACTTTTTCCTCTCAAGAGTACAAAAAAAAAAAATTATGGAGAGAAAGTTAACAGGGAATTCTTAAAACATAAAAACAACTCTTCTTTGCGCTAGTCCTTAAGTAGTTACCATAGAACAGTCTCTACTTTTCGGCAGCTTCTTTGTAAAAACAACTCTTCTTTGCGCTAGTCCTTAAGTAGTTACCATAGAACAGTCTCTACTTTTCGGCAGCTTCTTTGAATGCAGATTTCGGTCCCAAGTCTCTTGGTGCTTAGTATCTGCTCCGGTCTCCCCCTCTCTCCGCACAGCTTCCCAGGCGGCCTCCGCCTAGTGGGGCCCTGCGGCCGGACCCGCTGTAGGACTCGCGCGGGGGCGGGCACCCCCTCTCCATGGACCGCAGCCTCCCGCGATCAGCTCTGCCTGCCCGGTCGCGGCCCCTCCAATAGCGCTCGCTCCGGCCGCCACCGTAAGCATCGGGCGGGCAGCCGCGGTACTCGTCGTAGCGGCCGCCGCCGTAAGATGGCGGGGGCCCCCGTGAAGGGGCGGCGCTGCGCGGGTCCCCGTAGCTCTCGAAGGGGTCTCGGTAGGAGCCTCCGCTCGGGTGATACAGGTAGTCGCGGTCGCGCCCCCCGTAGCCGTCTCGCTCACCGTAGCCTCTCGATGGACAGTCGTCCCGGGCGCTGGAGTGGCCGTAGTCGCGGTAGGTGTACTCTCTGGGCGAGGGAGCAAAACCCCGGGGGTCGCGGGCGCTCGAGTAGTCGCGGCTCGACGAGTAGCTGTCACGGGGCGAGTAGCCCTCCTCCCGGGGGCCCAGGTAGGGGTCCCGGCGCGGGGGCGGCGGCTCCCGGCGCAGCGGGCCGGCATAGCCGTCTCGGCCCCGCGTGGCCGGGGGCCGCCCGTGTATTCCACCATTTCCGCTGCGGGCCGGGCCCGACGGCGCGGCCCTCTTCGGGGGCGGGCCGGCCCTGCGCGGCGGCGGCGGCCCGCGCTTCACAGGCAGCGGGGCCCGGGAGGACCGCAGGTAGAAGTCGCCCGCGTAGCCGCCGTCGTCCGCCGGCCCGCCCCGGGACTGGGGGCGCCGTGGGCCGCTGCCGCGGTCCCCGAGCAGGCCCCTCGTGCGGCTATGGGACGGCGGCGGGCCCCGCCGGCTGCTCTCGAACGCCGGCTTGGTGGCCTGGGCCACCTTTATGGCCTTACCATCCAGGGTCTTGCCGTTCATATCTCTGGCGGCGGCCTTGGCATCTGCCGGGCTTTCGAAGGTGACGAACGCGAAGCCCCTGGACTTGCTGGTTTCTCGATCTTTCATCAGGAGCACCTCGGTGAGGCAGCCATACTTGCCAAACGTGGCCTCGAGGATTTTCTCGTCGGTTTCGAGGTTGAGCCCGCCAATGAAGAGCTTCCCCGGGCGGTCCACTTCCACCATGTCTGCGGGTCGGGTGGCCAGTGGCGTGGGCGGCGAAGTCGAGGCACGGGTCTTGGCTTCCGAGCCCCGCTGGCCGAAGGCGGCTCCTACCGGTTGGGCGGCGCGTCGTCGCGGAAACCCCGGAACCACAAGTCGGCTGCGCAGGCGGAATGCTCCGGTTTGTGCCTCTCGGGTCTAGTTCCCGCCGCCTGGCTGGCTCTTGCTGGTTGTGATTGGTTGGTGGTGCGGGGAGGGCCGTCCCGCCGGCAACGAGGCAAGTTGGCGGTTTTGTGACTTTTTTCACACTCGTTTACCTTTGGCCTGAATTTTTTCAGTCACTCCTGAAAAAAAGTTTTTCCCATTGCTCTTAATGAGAGGAATTTTAATGCGTTCCAATCCACGTTACCTAAAACCATATTCAAACAGAAAAAGTAGTTGAAAAAAATGGAATAATAATTTTAAAGTTTTAAAATGCAGTTTCTACGTAAAATGTGTTAAGAATAAGATGTTTTGCGTTGCCAAGGGGAAAGAGAGAAAATGATAAGTGGAGGGTTCTTCGGTGGTACAGGAAGAAGAGGGAGTCATTCTTTGGATGTGCCATCTTTCCCTCCTGCACCGTTTTCTTGCATTTTTCAACCTTCAAAGGACTCAGTTATGTAGTATTGAAACTGCCCTTTAAGATAAATATTGAACGGAAAGTCACCTGAGGGACAAAATAAAGGCAAATGTGACAGCACTAGGACACTCGCCAAAGTAGCACCTAAGCAAGCATAGGACACTAAAGACTTTACCGCTTCATCGCGAAAGAAAGGCGCACCTCAGGAAAACAAAACATTTTGGGTTCATTCTAACGAATTACACAGTTCAGATTTGTTCCTCACGATATTCTCTGAATGGAAATAAGTATGAAAAGTAAATTGGTGAACTATCTTCACCCAAGATAGTAATGTCTAAAGCCACTTTTTTTTTAATATTTACTTTGTGTGGGAGTGTGTATATATATATATATTATGTGTTACATGTTTTTATTGCAATAGCCATATAATCTTGAAAAGGGTACTGCAAGGAGGCATTTTTATGATGTTTCTGATTTTAATGGGTACTCTTTTAAGGCTTTGAGAGTTTTTTAGCATGCATAAATGGAAGTTAAAGTATAAATGCATCCCATCAGTTCATGTGAGGAATTGCAGTAACAAATTTTTATTATTAAAATCATTATTATATTTCTAAGGTAAACTTACCTGTTGGGATGTATTCATTTTTAAATATGTTAACGAATTTTGTTTGCTCATACTTAGAAATTTTACATTTCTGGGCATAAAGGGTATTAGCCAATAATTTTCTTCCCCATACCTAGCTGGGGAGATTTTTGCCCAAATTTCTTTTAGTTTTCAGTCTATTCAGATTTTTAAAAATTTCTTCTTGACTTGGTCTTTGTAAGATATACTTTTTTCTAAAAGTTATCCATCTTTGTTTAATTTGAAAATTTATTTTATCAATAGCCTGTCCGGTTTTGCTTTCTTTTTTTGTGACCAGTCTTGCCAGAAGATTTTATCTTTTCAAAGAACTACACTTTTTCTTTGCTGATCCTCTGTTTTGATTTTATTTGCTGCTACTGTCTTTTTTCCTTTCCATAATTCTTTGGATTTACAATTTGTATTATTTTCATTCTAGATTTTTAGGTAAGACACTTAGTGCATTAAGAGTTTCAAAAAACATTTCTTCTGATTGTTATATCTAAGTTTAAATTTTACTCTCCATGTACTAGTTAACAGCATGCCCTGAGCTGTGATACATGGTTATTTTCACTGTTGTTCACTTCCTAACATTTTCTCATTTTCATCATTTCTTGACTCATGAATTATAAAGAAGTATGTTTTAAAAATTTCAAACATATGGATATTTTTGGTTTTCTAACATGCTCTATATGATATCCATACGTTGGTATTTGCTGAAACTTGCTTTACGACCTGAAGTATATGTGTGCTTGTTGTGTGTCTAATAGTCCACGTATGCTTGAGAAGAAAGTATATTCTCTAAATATTGGGGTAGAATTCTTTCCTTATATAGTGATGTTCAAGTCTTCCTCATCCTAACTTATTTTTTATTTGATAGGGTTGTTGAGAACTGTTTTAAACTCCCATAATTGTGGATTTATTAATTTCTCTTTATTTTTATGTCCATTTTTGCCTCATGTAACTTAAGATTATATTGTTAAATGCATGAAGATTGAGAATTGCTATGTATTTCTGGTGAATGATTTTATTATGTAATGATCCTCATTATTTATAATATTTTTTTACCTTAATTTGTTTTGTCTGACACTTATGTAGCTCAATATTTTTCAGAATTTTTTCTGCCAGCTTATTGTGTGCCGTCTGTTAACCATGCCTTTCTTGCCTCTTTTTTCCATCTTTCCTGCCATCTCTGGTATCACATGATTTGACTATTCCTTTCTTTTTCCTCTAACAATATGGAAGAAGTTATGTTTTCTATATCTATTCCTTGAATGATTACCTTTAATGTTTTTATTGAGGGCTAACTTATAAACACAAAATTTACAAGTTTATGTATAAAATCTTAAATTTACTGCTTAATTTTTACATATGTGTACATCCATGTAAACATGGATGACCCACATCAAGATCTATAACATTTCCATCACCCCCAATTGTTCCCTCATGCCCCTTTCAAAATAATACCTTCCGCTCAGAGGTAACCACTTTTCTGACTTACATAAGCATAATTTTGTTTTGCTTGTTCTTTGACTTTATATAAATGGAATCATATAGAATGAACTCTTCTGTGTCTGGCACTCAGTATATTTTTGAGATTCATCCATGTATTGTACACACCAGTAATTGCACTTTTTCTTTGATTTTTTTAGTCGTTGTATGACTATACCAAAATATTTTTTTTTCCATTTTTCTGTTGATGGACATAGGAGCTTGTTGGGGAATGATTCCTTTTTCCTCCAGTTACCACAATGCCCTCTCCCCATATAATCAGTCCCAGATCCCACAATACATCCAGAATCCATTCACTTAACTACTTCTGCACTACAATCACCTTCATACCAACTACCTATGTCCCTTAGCTGGACACCTGCTGGGGACACAAAGTCTTATGAGTGGGTAAAATGGTCAACAGTCCCAAGGGTCTGGGACTCCTTGACAAGGGAGCCTCATGTCCCTTGTCAAGTATCAAAACCCATTGGTGATCTGTACCCGGAGCTGCAACTAGATTGAGAGAATATAGAAATGTAAGGGTTGATAGAATTTAAGTGGAGGTTTGGATGAGAATTGGAATGTTTAAACAGGCTTTACGTGAAATGATAGGGTCTCTTTGTCTCTTTTACCTGAGTGTATTATGTGGATGGATATTGTATCTGACTGAGGAATGTTTCCCCTACCTACTGTTGTAAAACACAAGACAGAAATTGCTCCTTAAGCAGCATTAATAGGACATGCTAAATGGGAACAAGTAAGATTGCCTGAACACAAACGATGCGACCAACAAGGAATTAATTTCCAAAATATAAAAACAGCTCATACAGCTTAATATAAAAAAAATAAACAACCAAATCAAAAAATGGACAGAAGACCTAAATAGACATTTCTCCAAAGCAGACATACAATGGCCAACAGGCACATGAAAAGATGCTCAACATCCCTAATTATTAGAGAAATGTAAATCAAAACTACAATGAGGTACCACCTCAAACCAGAAGAATAGCCATCTTCAAAATTCTACAAATAATAAATGCTGGAGAGGGTGTGGAGAAAAGGGAACCCTCCTACACTGATGGTGGGAATGTAAATTGGTGCAGCCAATATGGAAAACAGTATGGAGGTTCCTTAAAAAACTAAGGTTACCATATGATCCAGCTATCCCACTCCTGGGCATATATCCAGAGAAAACTCTAATTAAAAAAGATATGTGCACCCCAATGTTCATTGCAGCACTCTTTACAATAGCCAAGACATGGAAGCAGTCTAAATGTCCACTGACAGATGAATGGATGTGGCATATCTTCACACACACACACACACACACACACACACACACACACACACACACAGGAATATTACTCAGCCATAAAAAGAATGAAATTATGCCACTTGCAGCAACATGGATGGACCCAGGGATTATCATACTAAGTGAAGTAAGTCAGACAGAGAAAGACAAATATATGACATCACTTATATGTGGAATCTTAAAAAATGATAAAATGAACTGTTTACAAAACAGAAATAGACTCACAGACATAGAAAACAAACTTATGGTTACCAAAGGGGAAAAGGGGGCGGGATAAACTAGGAGTTTGGGATTAACAGATACACACTACTATATATAAAATAAACAACAAGGACCCACTGTGCAGCACAGGGAACTATCAATATCTTGTAATAACCTATAATAGAAAAGAATCTGAAAAAGAATGTGTATATATATATATACACACACACACACACATATAGACATACATATATATCTGATTTACTTTGCTGTACACCTGAAACTAACACAACACTGTAAATCAACTATACTTCAATTAAAATTTCTTTTCACAAAAGACTGCCTGAGCCCACACAGTATAGAATAAAACCTTGAATGCTGGTACGAGTGAGTCCTCTGTACCAGAGACCTATGTGGAGTATAAACAGGTTTATAGCAAAAGCTTGTGAACACTCCACAGTAGTGACTCCTGGGACTTGGACTAGAGAATGTCCATTTGAGGGGCAATTACTAGCTTGCTACTGAACATTAATTGAAACTGTCCCTATGACTGAAGGACAAAAAAAATAATCTTCTCACCTCGCACCCATTAGTATGGTTACTATCAAAAAAAAAAGAAAGAAAGAAAAAAACAGAAAATAACATGTTGGGGAGGATGTGCAGAAACTGGAACACTTGTGCACCTACTGGTAGGAATGTAAAATGGTGCAGCCACTATGGGAAACAGGGTGGTGGTTTTTCAAAAAATTAAAAACAGAATTACCAGATGATCCAGCAGTCTACTTCTAGGTATGTATAAAAAAGAATTGAAAGCAGGGTCTCAGATGTTTTATACCCATGTTCATAGCCACATTATTCACAATAGCCAAGAGGTGGAAGCAACTCGTGTCCATTGCCAGATTAGTGGATAAACAAAACGTAGTATATATGTACAGTGTAATATTATTCAGACTTAAAAGGGAAGGAAATGCTGACACCTGCTACAATATGGATGAACTTGGAGGACATTATGCTAATTATTTAAAATAAGCCATTCACAAAAAAGACAAATACCGTATGGTGATTTCACTTGTAAAAGGTGTCCTAGAATAGTCAAGTTCATAGAAACAGAAAGTGGAGCAGCGGTTGACAGGGGTGGAGGGAGGGAGAAATGAGGAGCTATTGCTTAATTGGTATAGAATTTCAGTTCTTCCAGATGAAAAAGTTCTAGGGATTTGTTGCACAACAATGTGAATATACTTAACACTACTGAACTGCACATTTAAGAATAGTTAAGATGGTAAACTTCATGTTATGTGTATTTAAACACAACTAAAAATTTTGTAAATAAAAAATAAATAATAATCTTAAAACCTGAAGTATCAGTGACGTCTTGGGTGAGGTCAGAAAAACATGTTCATGGGGAGGGCAGTGGCCAGTAGAGTTCCATAATAAAATGGAAATGGTTTGTATAGGAATATGTTATCAGAGGAATGCAGAGTTACTCAGTGGATTCACAAGCAGGTGTACTCTTTTCTCCAAGGACTGACTATGGAAACACATGAGGGAACTGCCAGAGTCTATTCTATGGATAGTGCCCTGTAAACAGCTTTTCAGCTGACCAAAAAAGAGCTGCTTCATTTATGGATGGCAGTTCCAAGGTGAACCGACCGCATCCTGTTGGGAAGTTTACCATATTGTTCGAAGAAGGTAAAAACCAATTAGTTCAGCAGGACTTTTTGGTCCTCCTTTTGAGTAGGAATCCAATGTAATAATGAAAAAAAAAAACCCAGTCAGTTCAGTGAGCTGAATTATATTCTGTTTACCTAGCAATGACAGAAGAAATGAACGATGATAAAAAGCCCCTATGTTTGAGCTTTTACTGACTCATCGGTGGTGTCCAATGGCCTGGCCTTAAGGGAATGGAAAACTGGCCTAATAAAGGGATGCCCCTATGAGGCATGGCCATAGGAATCACTATGAGAATTTGAGGGATGCGTTACAGTAGGACATGGTGATGCCCGTAGGAAGAAGTGACTAGCAGGTTCACAAGGTGGTTGGAACTGACTGATGGATATCCTGGTGTGCTTGGTTGAGGAGGCCACCTGGGTGCATAATATGAGTGGCACTGAGGGACTACAGCAATACAGAGATGGACTCAGTCTAGACATACTCCTCCTGCACCTCTGAAGCATAAACTGCCACTAAGAACTGTTTTGTTTGCCAAAAGAAAAAGAAAAAAAGAAAAAAGACAGAGCCTGCAGATGGGCTGTTTCAGATACCTTGGAGGCGGAAAGACCGTGAACATAGCAAGTGGCAAGTGAGTCAGATGCTGATATCCAAGGGGTCTTGACAAGAATAGATCCTGACTCTGGTGTAGACTTTGCTTACTCAGAGACAGATGCAAATGCTCAGAGTACTATAAAAGAACAGTACAGAAAATATTATACCAATGTGGATCACCAAGTGACATTTCTTCAGACCAAGGTACATACTTTACACCCCATAGCGTAAAGAGATGGCCAGAGAGATATCCTGCTCAGAGTAATAGTTTGATAGATAGTTGGAATTGGGAATTAAAGCATCAGTTGTCTAAAAGGCAGGTAGATACAGGCCTGAGGGGCTCTCTTACCTTCATGAGTGTGTGCTCACACTCAACATGAGCGGAGCTAAGGGAGTGTCCTCACTAACTAGAGTCCTCTTTTTCTTTTCTTCCTTATGGATATGGGGTGGAAGAGGACACTAGTATGACTGTGCAGTCCTTCCCACATGGAGGATGACTGATGACCATAACTTTTTCTTTCCTTCCCACCTCACCTCACCTTTCTTTTCCTTACATAATGGTCACAGAATCAGGGCTGCCACTACAAGTCCCAGAAGGAGGGATGATACCCAAGCAAGAAACTATAAATTTTTATGTCAGAATTCCTAAGGACCTGATGGAGTGGATTGTCCCTTTACCCTTTTTGGCAAAACTGGGATTAACAGTGAATGCAGCTATATTGTCTAATGGTAAAAACGGCCATGGGTTCTGTGTCTACATAACCCTACTCTAAATGAATGGGAGGTACTTTCTACAGGAGTACTGCGGTCTGCAACCTAGAGCAGCATAGCGGGTGCCACGCTCCCTTCCAAAAGTGGAAAAGTTTGGGTATAAATGGAGAGAGGGAGGGTAAAGGAATGAATAAATGGGTTACATGAAGAGGGACACCCAAAATTACATTAACACTCTGAAAGCGGCTCAAAGCAAGAGATGATATTATCTCTTAGCTCGATGAGACCACATGCCTGAAAGAATGGAGCTACACAGTGCAGAGGCCACTCCTGCTTTTGGAACCTGCCAAGATCAAATGGAAGCCTGCAAACCTGGGTGGCCTTATCCTGGGAGATCTTTCATACAATATGAAGACGGACTGGACTGAATGGAACTCTGGGAATGTGCCAGTCTCTTTTGACTTTCATTTTCCAAGTTATATCTACCATAATGCAATATGGTCTTACACTTACATTGATGTTAAAATGATAATACTGATATTGATAGTCAAATGTACTTGGAAATTGAGTTAGAAGCCTCCTATTTCTTTTTTATTTTTTATTAAATTTTTTTTTTTTTTTGCAGTACCCAGGCCTCTCACTGTTGTGGCCTCTCCCATTGCGGAGCGCAGGCTCTGGACGTGCAGGCTCAGCGGCCATGGCTCACGGGTCCAGCCGCTCCGCAGCATGTGGGATCTTCCCGGACCAGGGCATGAACCCATGTCCCCTGCATCGGCAGGCGGACTCTCAACCACTGCGCCACCAGGGAAGCCCAAAAAGCCTCCTGTTTCTATTCTACACTGACTCCTCCAAATGTTGCTGTATCTGTTAAGGTCAGACAGATATGATCTTTTTGCTATAAGGGATCCATTGTCAAAGACCAGGGGGTAGCCTATGGTACAACAAAAAACATTTATTTGGTCTTTGTCTAAAACCCTTGCAATTTCCTGAGTGATAGGAGTGTCTTTTATTGTCCATAATGAGACCCCTTCCACCACACCTGAGGAAACTCCTAACGGGGCACCTAGAGAGCTTCAGGTTGGGGCCTGGTCACCAGAGGAACCAGCCATGAGATTAGAGGGTTAGAACCTGATCTCTGGGAAGGGGGCTGAAGATTGAATTCAATCACTAATGGCCAATGATTTAATCAATCCTGCCTATGAAATGAAACCCCATGTAAAAACTCTAAACAGCAGAGTTCAGGGAACATCTGGGTTGGTGAACACAGGATGTGCTGGGAGGATCACGCACTCGGAAGGGGAACGGAAGCTCTGTGAATCTACTCCTCCCCACTCGCAACTTGCTCTTCATCTGGTTGTTCATTTGTATCCTTTATAATAAACTATCATCATAAGTATAGCACTTTCCTTAGTTCTGTGAGTCATACTAGAGAATTATAGAACCTGAGGGGGATTGTGGGAATTCCCAAATTGGTAGTTGGCCTGGAATCTATTGTGGTAATCAGGGAGAGATGGTATGTCATGTCCCAACAACAGTCCTCAATTCTCTGACACCAACTGGGTGTCCCGTAATTCAACTCATTTCTGACACTATGTACCCAGAGTTAGCACAGACTGTGCAGCTTAAGGCCTCAGTTCCAACAAAACTGCTCTCACTTCAGAGGCCAGCTGCAAATGGGGTCCCCAAATTTCTGCCTGGCCAACTACAGAGCAACTACAATGAAGAGGTTCTGACATACATGGTCTTTGTAAATTCTACACTCGTGGTCTGGGCTGCTCTTTTTGAAATATTTTAAAGTAATAATTATAATATCTGAAATTATAAAAAGGCATTAAATAGATGAGTATTTTGTGTGTTTACCCACTGTTCCCCACGTACCCATGAAAAAGAATGTCTCATACTATTTTTCAATCCTTGTACAACTACTGGCAGCAAACTGTAGTAGATTTGAATGATGAATGAAGGTACGAATACCAGTGAACAAGGAAGGGTCCACCAAAGGAGCTAGAACCAGGTAGGGGGGTGGGGGCATTCTCTATGGAGTCTTTCACTGGCTACACTGGCACCAGTATCCTCCAAGAGCGTAACTGGGCCAGGGTACCCTAGATGGAGACTTAGGGGGCAGAGGAGCTCCAAGATGAAAAAATGTATTACCATCAGGGAATAGAGATGACATTTCAAGAAAAATAAAAAAGAATAACACTCCTCACTCTAAAAATTAAAAACAAAAAAAAATCTCTGCAAAGGGCTATGCCCTGACAAGGATGAGTTGCAGAACACGAGGAATCGTCTTGAAGGTCCTTATCTCCTCAGGGTAGAAATCCCTAAATCAATTGAATGAGATCCCCATCCTTCCTACTAGGAAGGCCAGGGGAATTTCTCTGGAAGCAGCACCAGCGCCTGTAGACTGGGCCCCTGAATCTGTCCCCTGTATCTTCAGGGACTGAGTTCTGATCCAACCATCCAGACACACAGAGTGATCTCACGACTCTATACCATGCCACAAACTCCTTGACAGTGAGGAGGGAGCTTCCCAGTTAGTCTGAAGCTTGGGCACCCTCTCTTTTTCTTCTTAATTTTTAAAATTGTGGTAAAATACACTTAACATAGAATTTACCACCTTAAGCATTTTTAGATACACAGTTCAATAGATGTGATGTTGTGATTTATAATAGATATATATTTTTGTCTTGGTCCATGGTTCCTGGCTCACAGCTCCTAAAACCCTTGGAATTTCCTAAGCAATGAGAGCAATGGGAAATATTTAATATTTGGTTTTTGTCATGGGTTTCTGAAATAGTTCCAGAGCCATAAAGGTGAAAGGAATGTCTTGTCATTCATAACAAGCCCCCTTCTACCACACTTGGGTTTATGTTAATGAGACAACAGTGAACCAGAGAACTTATTGAACTTAGGTTGTGGTGAGGAAGACAGACAGAAAGAAATAAAATAAGGAAATCTTTGTGTTAGTGCTAGGAAAGGAAGGAACACCGATGCATTGTTAGGAAAAGGGGAGAGAGTGGTACTTACAATAGAGCACTCAACCTCCCGGAGGAGATATTTAAAGGATGGTCCACAGCCAGATCTATGAAGAGTGGAAGAGCAGAGTAGGCAACTGCACAAAGGACCAGTGGTGAAACACTTGGAGCATACAAGGAATTGGGAAGAAATTACATTGTTTAGTGAGAGGGGAGAGTGACATATTGGAAAGCTGAACCAAATTATGCAGCCTTTTGAATACAAAGAATTTGGTCCAGCTCTAGTAACGTTCACTTACTCTCTCATTCAAAGAATATTTCTTGAACATCTGATATTAAGGCAGGTATTGTACTAGGTGAAAGAGATTCTGAGGTGATGACAAACAGTAAAGGGGGCTGTTGAATTAAAAAATTAATTACATCTGAAAGACAAAAGTACTAACAATAGTCTTTCTTCCCTCTGTTGCTATAAAGGAACCTGTTCATTTTCACCCTTTCCTCTGCTCTTAAAGAAGGATATTTATTTTCTGGTAGAGGTTCTGTGATGATCTACAAAATAAAGAAATGAAGACTAAGGAAGGAAAAGAAAAATATTAGAAGGAACGATATATGCATAAGAAAACACACAAAATGATAAACTGAAAGTTTAGGGTTTTACTCTGTTTGAAAGTAATGTTGTCAAAGGTTTACATTGTGTTTAGGGGACAAAAGATGAGGCTGAATGTAATCACTAGGGGTGGAAGGAGGGGGAAAAGAGACTTCAATATGGTTTTTGTTTTGTTTTTAAAGAAAACTACATTGAAAGTAGTGTAGACAATATAGAGTAGAATGCAGTATGAGAAACCAGGAGACCAGACAGGAAATCATGACCTTAAAGAAACCGTAGCAGGAGACTAGAAAGAGGAATCTTTTCAACCTAGTTATCCATTATAATTTTCTCTTTCACTCTTAAATGTGCTTATGATACAAGGTATGATATGTGTTTTTTCCCTACACCATGAAGCAATGAACTCCATTCGCCTCAGACAACGACCTGGTGTACCACAAATTTAACTCAGTTCTGACACTATCTACCTGGAGATAGCATCAGATCCAATAGGTTAAAGGCTCAGTCCCACAAGACTGCCCCCACATCAGATGCCAGTCATAAGTCCAAGTTGCTACCTGTGTGTCTGACCAACTGGCTATAAACCCGAGGACCTCAGACCCCTTCCTGAGGTTCAGTTAATTTTCTGCAGTGGCTCACGGAACTCAGGAAAGTAATTTACTTACTAGATTACTGGTTTATTACAAACGACAGTAAAGAACATGAATGAAGAGCCAGATGAAGAGATACATAGGGCTATAGGTCCTGCACAGCAGGAGCTTCTGTCCCCAAGGAGTTGGAGGCCTGGCAGGTGGATGTGTTCTGGTTACCATCCTGGAAGTTCTCCAGATCCCTCCCTTTTGGGTTTTTATGGAGGCTCCTTTGTATAGGCATGATTGATTAAACCACTGGCCACTGGTGACTGAGTCAACCTCTACACCTACCCCCTCATCCCTGATTACAGGAGGTGTGATTGAAAGTTCCAACCCTTTAACTGGTTGGTGCCCCTGGCCACCAGCTCCACCATCCATAAGGGGTTTCCCACTGTCACCTCAGAAACAACTCAGGTGTGGCTGAAAGGGCTTGTTATGGATTACCCTTTTCACCTGTATGGCTCTGAAGCTATTTCAGAAACTGAGGACAAAAGATGAAATATTAGAACAAAAGATGCTCCCATTGTTCTTATCAATGAGGAAATTCTAAGGGTTTTGGGAGCCGTGAGCCAGGAACTGTGGAAAAAGACTAAAATTTATTTTATTATAAATCACAGTATCACAGTAGGGTATAGATGGTTGTCCTTCAGACCTTCTCCCTCCTCCTTCAACCCAAAGTTCATTTTCTCCCCAGCTAAGAATAAAGAATGTTAGTGAGACATAAATCTTTTTTTAGCCTCCATGTTATAGATAACTCCAAGTGTGAAAATACTAAATACCTGCCAACATCACAGAACCTGTAACCGATAGTAACAGGACGAAATCCCAAATCCTTTGATTTCAGATCCACTTGAGGTGTGGAACACGACTTGATGCCAGGAGCAACCCTCACTTGTGACAACCAAAATGTCCCCTTGGTGGCCACATCACCAACCAGAGTTGAGATCCACTGTTCTAAGAGGTGAGCATTGTCAAGAAAAATCATCCAAAACTTAAAAATAGGTAAAAGGGGCTTCCCTGGTGGCGCAGTGGTTGAAAGTCCGCCTACCGATGCAGGGGACACGGGTTTGTGCCCCGGTCCGGGAAGATCCCACATGCCGCGGAGCGGCTGGGCCCGTGAGCCATGGCCGCTGAGCCTGCGCGTCCGGAGCCTGTGCTCCGCGACGGGAGAGGCCACGGCGGTGAGAGGCCCGCGTACCGCAAAAAAAAAAAAAAAAAAAAAAAAATTGGCAAAAGGTATTACTGGTATTACTGAGTGTCCTTTCACTGTAGTTCTAGGCATTGTCTAGCAGGCCGGGGATTATCTTATTTTCTAGGGGTGTGTATCTTTATGTCAGATTAGTTAAACAAGGAGGCCAATAGACTGAGGTGGTTCTAATACCTTAGGGCCTACTAAACAAACCAAAACAGAAACCTATACATGCCTCAAGGTTAAGAAATCGAAACCTAAGGACAACCAATCACAGCCAACTGGGCTTTTCCAGATAAGGAAAATGCTTAAGCTTTAGCCAGTCAAATAATTTTCCAGTTTTGCGTCTGCCTCTTCTCTATAAAAGCCTTTCCCTTAGCTCCTGTCCGGTGGAGTGCTCCTAAACATTTCTGGTTTGGCACTGCCGTATTTAGTTTTTTCTTTAAATAAACTCTTAAAATTTTTGATTTGCCTCTGCTTATGTTTTTAACAGTTCTCTGACTCTCAATTCTATTGATCAGAAGATTCACAACTTTGTAAGGGTAAAGATTATCTTACAGAGACCTGATAGCAATGCAAATAATTCTTGTCCTCGATCAGTGCAAATTTCCTCTGTGATGGAAAAGATAATCCCAAAGTTTATCATTTACTGCCTTGTAGGACATTAATCAGTTTTGTATTTACCTTAGAATGTTATTCTAACTTTAAAAAAAAATGCCTTTCATTCTACAAACAAATGCTGGAGAGAGTGTGGAGAAAAGGGAACCCTCCTACACCGTTGGTGGGAATGTAAATTGGTACAGTCACTATGGAGAACAGAATGTAGGCTCCTTAAAAAACTAAAAATAGATTTACTATATGATCCTGCAATCCCACTCCTGGGCATATATCCAGAGAAACCTATACTTCAAAAAGATACTTGCACTCCAATGTTCAGTGCAGCACTATTCACAGTAGCCAAGACATGGAAGCAATCTAAATGTCCCTCAACAGATGAATAGATAAAGAAGATGTGGTACATATATACAATGGAATATTAGTCATAAAAAAAAGAATGAAATAATGCCATTTGCAGCAACATAGATGGACCTAGAGATTATCATATTAAGTGAAGTAAGTCAGACAAATATCATATGATATCACTTATATGTGGAATCTAAAAAAAATTGATACAAATGAACTTATTTACAAAATAGAAACAGACTCACAGGCTTCACAAACAAACTTATGGTTACCAAAGGGGAAAGGGGGAGGGGAGGGATAAAGTAGGAGGTTGGGATTAACATATATACACTACTGTATATAAAATAGATAATCAAAGAGGACCTACTGTAATAGCACAGGAGACTCTACTCAATACTCTATAATAACCTATATGGAAAAGAATCTGAAAAAGAATAGATATATGTATATTTATAACTGAATCACTTTGCTATATACCTGAAATTAACACAACATTGTAAATCAACTATACTCCAAAATAAAATTTAAAAATTTTTAAATGCTATTCATGATGGATATATAAACACTTGTTCGTCAAATGCTTTGTAAAGCTGCATCTCACTGGTTCCCTTACTAATGAATTGATAATATTCTTTGACAAGAGTTCATTTTGCATTTGTATAACCAAAGGGCCATGATTTAGAAAGAGCCATGATTTGAAATCCTCAAAAATTATTTAACTGCATCACTGGATCCACAATGGACGAATTAGAGTCTTTGGAAGACATTTTAAACTAAAGCAGGGGAATAAAAGAGATCTTTTCCCCTTGGTTGCTAAGCTGAAAGCATGTGAGCTCACAGCGGCCTGTGACATACCTCTACCACATTTACCCAATACCATAGCCTCAAAATATCTAAAGGAAACTTTTAAAGAACTATAAGAAAATAAACTTTTCCATCATATTAAAAGATTTAAAGAAAATGTTCTCAATAATTTATAGATTGAGCAACAAAAATTAGTACAAGATGATCTGAACTGCATAATTAAAAAGCTTGATTTAATGGATATATACACATGTGCACACACTCAGTCATGGGAAAATACATATTCTTTTCAAGCACACATAGAAAATTGATTATATACTAGGCCATGAATTATATCTTAACTAATTTCAAACAACATTTTCACATTATCTGAACTCTATTAGGTTAAAAACAATAACAAAAAGGTAACTTTAAAAATGGCTCTCATGCAACTCAATAGAAAGAAAACAAACAACCCAATCCAAAAATGGGCAGAAGACCTAAATAGACATTTCTCCAAAGAAGATATACAGATTGCCAACAAACACATGAAAGGATGCTCAACATCACTAATCATTAGAGAAATGCAAATCAAAACTACAATGAGGTATCACCTCATACCAGTCAGAATGGCCATCATCAAAAAATCTACAAACAATAGATGCTGGAGAGGGTGTGGAGAAAAGGGAACCCTCCTGCACTGTTGCTGGGAATATAAATTGATACAGCCACTATGGAGAACAATATGGAGGTTCCTTAAAAAACTAAAAATAGAACTACCATTCAACCCAGAAATCCCACTACTGGGCATATACCCTGAGAAAACCATAATTCAAAAAGAGTCATGTACCACAATGTTCAGTGCAGCACTATTTACAACAGCCAGGACATGGAAGCAATCTAAATGTCCATCAACCGATGGATGGATAAAGAAGATGGGGCACGTGTATACAATGGAATATTACTCAGCCATAAAAAGAAACGAATTTGAGTTATTTGTAGTGAGGTGGATGGACCTAGAGTCTGTCATACAGAGTGAAGTAAGTCAGAAAGAGAAAAATACCATATGCTAACACATATATATGGAATCTTAAAAAAAAAAAAAGGTCATGAAGAACCTAGGGGCAGGACAGGAATAAAGACACAGATGTAGAGAATGGACTTGAGGACACGGGGAGGGGGAACGGTAAGCTGGGACAAAGTGAGAGAATAACGTTGATGTATACTCACTACCAAATGTAAAATAGCTAGCTAGTGGGAAGCAGCTGCATAGCACAGGGAGATCAGCTCGGTGCTTTGTGACCACCTAGAGGGGTGGGATAAGGAGGGTGGGAGGGAGGGAGATGCAAGAGGGAGGAGATATGGGGAAATATGTATATGTATAGCTGATTCACTTTGTTATAAAGCAGAAACTAACACACCATTGTAAAGCAATTATACTCCAATAAAGATGTTAAAAAAATGCCTAAGTTTGGAAATGTACAAGCATACTTCTGTGTGACATGTGGGTCACAGAAAAAAAAAATTCATGTAAATCAAAATATTTGGACATGAATGCTAATTAAAATATTCCATATACTGGATGGACTTGGAGGGTATTATGCTTAGTGAAAAAAGTCAGAGAGAGAAAGACAGATACTGTATGATATCACTTATACATAAAATCTGAAAAATAAAACTAGTGAATATAACTAAAAAGAAAGAGACTCAAAGATACAGAGAACAGAGTAGTGGTTATCAGTGGGGAGAGACAGAAGAAGGGAGGGGCAATATAGGGGCAGGATATTAAGACGTACAAACTACTATGTATAAAATAAATAAGCTACAAGGATATATTGTACAACAGTATAGCCAATTATTTTATAACAACTATAAATGAAGTATAACCTTTAAAAATAGTGAATCACTATGTTGTACACTTGAAACTTATATAATGTTGTAAATCAACTGTACTTCAATAAACAAAAAAGACTCCATGGTCAAGCATGGAAATTCAGCTAAAATGTAAATAGAAGGGAATTTATATTCTTAATGCTTGTAATAAAAGAAAAGGTTGGAAGTCAATAAGAATCTAACTTGAGAAGTTATCAGGCTTCCCTGGTGGCGCAGTGGTTGAGAGTCTGCCTGCCGATGCAGGGGACACAGGTTCGTGCCCTGGTCCTGGAGATCCCACATGCCGCGGGAGAGGCCACAACAGTGAGAGACCCGCGTAACGCAAAAAAAAAAAAAAAAAAAAAGTTAGCATACTGACAAAAATTCAAAGATAACAGAAATGATAAAATAAGAATTTACAAAATAAATTTATAAAATGAAAACAGACAAAATGTAAAGAATCAACAAATCCAACATTTGTTTTGACCACCCTATTTGATTCTTTGACTATCCTATTTGACTCCTTAACTACACTATTTATTGATAAAATTGCAAACCATCCCTAACACAGAGCTCTGTTTAGGATGAGGGGAGTGGTTTGCCTGATGCACAAATTTGAGAAGATGCCAAAAAAATTCAGTAATCAAGATAAATAATATTTTAGGGAATATTTTTAAAATCAAAATTAGTGCAAAAATATCCATGATAACCAAATATTAAAAATTTAAATAAAGACAGTGTCTGACCCTGAACTTGCACAACCCTGAGAATAAGTGCCTCACTTGCCTCACCCTAATCCTGGTCATGGGTTACCTGATAGCAGTGATACCAGGCATGTTTTCAAAATGTAAGTGGCATTGCTTCTAGTATATTGTTAGCTCAGGGTAAACAGTCCTTATGTTATGGAAGTACCTGACCAAAAAGACTAAATTTTATTAAATGCCTTTTCAACATATAATATATTAAGGTGGTTATTTGGTCTTTCTCCATCAGTCAACTAATACGTGTCCTCTCTTGTACTTCTGTTATAAATCATAAGAATCATGGTATATTTTAACTGTTAGAATTAATTTTCAAATATATTTGATCTTTGCATATATATTCATAAGTGACATTCAATTGTAAATTTATCTTTGTAAGTTCTATTATTGAAGTTTTTCTAACCTTATAAAATGAAATGGAAAAGTTATCTTCCTCTGTAATGCTCTGAAATTTAGTTTAAAAAGCAAAAGAATTTTCCTTTATCTGAAAATTTGTTAGAAATCCCCTTGATAAGAAGCATGTATTGAGAATTCCCTGGGAGTCCAGTGGTTAGGACTTGGTGCTTTCACTGCCATGGGCCGGAGTTCAATCACTGGTCCAACCCTGGTCAGGGAACTAAGATCCCGCAAGCTGCTCACAAAATGAAGCATTTATCGGGCTTCCCTGGTGGCACAGTGGTTGAGAGTCCGCCTGCCGATGCAGGGGACATGGGTTCGTGCCCCATTCCGGGAAGATCCCACATGCCACAGAGTGGTTGGGCCCATGAGCCATGGCCGCTGAGCCTGCACGTCCGGAGCCTGTGCTCCACAACACGAGAGGCCACGACAGTGAGAGGCCTGCGTACTGGAAAAAAAAAAAAAAAAAAAAAAAAAAAAATATATATATATATATATATATATATATATATATATATATATATATATGGAGCAACATAAGTAGATTTTAGAAATATGGTATTGAGTGTTAAAAGGCAAGATATACAATAACCAAGACATGGAAACAACCTAAATGTCCATCGACAGAGGAATGGATAAAGAAGATGTAGTACATATATACAATGGAATATTATTCGGCCATAAAAAAGAATGAAATAATGCCATTTGCAGCAACGTGGCTGGACCAGAGATTATCATACTAAGTGAAGTAAGTCAGAAAGAGAAAGAAATACCATATGATATCACTTATATGTGGAATCTAAAATATGACACAAATGAACTTACCTACAAAAGAGAAACCGACTCACAGACATGGAGAACAGTCTTTGGTTGCCAAGGGGGAGGGGAAGTGGGGGACGGTTGGATTGGGAGTTTGGGACTAGCAGGTCCAAACTATTATATATAGAATGGATAAACAACAAGGTCCTAACTGTATAGCACAGGGAACTATATTCAATATACTATGATAAACCACAATGAAAAATAATATGAAAAAGAAATTTTTTTAATATATTTTTTTAAATGTCCTGTGTATTTTAAAGAAATTAAGGGAAAAAAAGGTAAGGTATATAAATGGCACCATGCCATTTATGCAAAAATTTCATACCTCTAAAAATAACATTGCATCTTTTATAAGGTACATATAGTTCTATGGCATATTTCAAACACATTAGGTAAGTTGCCTATAGGTGAGAAGGGGACATGGTTAATGGATATAAATTACCCAACTAATCAACCAACCAATAGTTGACAGAAGGCCCTTGCATAAACCATAGACAATATAATACCATGAACTGGATCCACGGAACAGAATAGAGCCCAGAAATAAACCCACACACCTACAGTCAATTAATCTTCGACAAAGGGGGCAAGAATATAAAATGAGAAAAAGATGGTCTTTTCAGCAAGTGGTGCTGGGAAAGTTGGACAGCTGTATGTAAATCAATGAAGTTAGAACATATCCTCACACCATGCACAAAGATAGACTCAAAATAGCTTAAAGACTTAAATATATAAAAGACATCATAAAACTCCTAGAAGAGATCATAGGCAAAACATTCTCTGACATAAATCGTACCAATGTTTTCTTAGGTCGATCTCCCAAGGCAATAGAAATAAAACCAAAAATAAACAAATGGGACCTAATCAAACTTACAAGCTCTTGCACAGCAAAGGAAACCATAAAAAAAAGAAAAGACAACCTATGGAATGGGAGAAAATATTTGCAAACGATGTGACCAACAAGGGCTTAATTTCAAAAATATACAAACAGCTCATACAACTCAACAACAAAAAAATAAACAACCCAGTCGAAAAATGGGCAGAAGACCTGAATAGACATCTGTCCAAAGAAGACATACAGATGGCCAATAGGCACATGAAAAGATGCTCATCATGGCTAATTATTAGAGAAATGCAAATCAAAACTACAGTGAGGTTCCACCTCTCACTAGTCAGAATGGCCATCATTAGAAACTCTACAAATAACAAATGCTGAAGAGAGTGTGGAGAAAAGGGAAGCCTCCTGTGCTGTTGGTTTGGGAGTGTAAATTGGTGAGCTACTATGAAAAACAGTAGAGAGGGTCCTCAGAAAACTAAAAATAGAATTACCATATGATCCAGCAATCCCACTCCTGGGCATATATCCAGACAAAACTATAATTCAAAAAGATACATGTACCCCTATGTTCATAGTAGCACTATTTACAATAGCCAAGACATGGAAGCAACCTAAATGTCCATCGACAGATGAATGGATAAAGAAGATGTGGTATATATACACAATGGAATACTACTCAGCCATAAAAGAGGATGAAATAATGCCATTTGAAGCAACACGGATGGACCTAGAGATTGTCATACTAAGTGAAGTAAGTCAGAAAGACGAGTACCATATGATATCACTTATATGCAGAATCTAAAATATGGCACAAATTAACCTATCTACAAAATAGAAAGAGACTCACAGACATAGAGAACAGACTTGTGGTTGCCAAGGGGGAGGGAGGCTGGGAGAGGGATGGACTGGGAGTTCTGGGTTAGTATATGCAAATTATTACATATAGAATGGATAAACAACAACGTCCTACTGTATAGCACAGGGAACTATATTCCGTATCCTGGGATAAATCATAATGGAAAAGAACACAAAAAGGAATGCATATATGTGTATAACTGAGTCACTTTGTTGTACTGCAGAAATTAATACAACACTGCAAATCAACTATATTTCAATAAAAAAATAAATTAAAAAATATATAAACTGATGAAGTATGTTAAACTCAACCTTTCGGACCTGATGATCCCCCCTACCAACTAATTTTAATTTTCACCTTCTGTTTATCTAGCCATTCAACATTTGAGTGCCTATATAAGTGCTGAGTATATAAACATATTTTTCAGTTACTGCCCACATGGAATACACATTAATGTGGTGGAGCAACAATATCACTAATTATGACACAAGGTACATAAATATCACACAAAATAAACCTTAGGGTTAAAAGCATTATAAGACATGAAAGGTTATCAAGAATTCATCAGGAAACATAATCATTTGCAGTCTCTAATAAAAGTCTCAAAATATAGAAAATAAAAACTAACAGAACTACAAAGTGAAATACACAAATCTGTAATTATAACAGATATTTTAATGTATTTTTCACAATAATCGAATTATCTGGGAAAAAATCACTAAAAATACCAGATGATTTGAGCAACAGAATTAACAATCTTAACTGATACAAAATACCGCAACCCACAACTCTTCATATTCTTTTTAAGCACACTTTGGAACACATATAAAAACTGGGCCATGAAATAAATGTCAACAAATTTTTTAAAATTGAAATCATGCATAGTATGTTCTCAAACTACAGTGCTAGAGATTAAATATAAAAAGATAATAAGAAACCCCTCTTATGTTTGAAAATTACGGAGTACACTTTAGAATAATCCATGGGTTGAAGAAAAAGTCATAAGGGAAGTTAACTATTTTAGACTCAAAATAAGAAAACACTACAGATAATATCAAAACTTGTCTGGTGAAGTTAATGCAGTGATTTGAAGGAAAATCATAACCTGAAGCCTGCTGGAAAAGAAGGAAATATGAAACATGACTAGCTATCTAAACACTAGAGATGATTTAGAAATTAAGCAGATTAATAATATAATAATACTAGACACTTGCCAGTAAGTTTTAAAATTCAGCTGAAATGGATAAAATCACAGGAATAATATCACTTACCAAAAATTACTCAGTAAGAGAAAACCTACATAAATATATAATTATTTAAAAATTGAGTGAGAAGTCAAAAAACTCTCCACAAAAAGGGAACTCCAGATCATATAGCTTCACCAGAAATTTCTACAAAGTTCAAAGAAGAAATAAATTCAGTCCTACACAACCATATGCTAAAACCACACCCGACTGGCTAAAATTTAAAAAATTGAGTCTGACAAAATTGACAAGAATAGAGTGCAACAGGAACTCTTACACACTGCCAGTGGTAGAATAAATTGGTACAATCCTTGGGGATTTTCCCCATGATATAACAATTCCACTCAATTATTTACCCTACATAAATGTGTACACATCTCGCAATTTATGTATTAAAATACTCAGAGCAGCACTAATCATTAAAGAAAAAAAATGAAAACAACCCGAAAGTCCACCAACAATGGAATGGTTCTATAGTAGAGGAGAACTAATAAACAGAAACCTCAATTAAGTAGAGTTGGGAGACCAGAAGAGGGAGCTCTCACACCCTGCAAAGATAGCAGAGCCCAACTGGAAGAAGGACTTTCCTGGCAAGGACTTAGCCAGTGAAAAGCCGTGGACTCTTAGTTTACTGTAGCGCTTCCAGCTTCCTTTTCCTCTCTATCAACGCATTCTCCTTTCCTTGCCATGTGGAGACTTGCACATGGCTCATTATGGTTACAGTCCCCAAATTACGATTCTCTGCTGATCCCCAATAAACCTATTTTTGCCAGAGAAATATCTGGCAGTCTATTTGTTTTAGGATAGCAATAGTTTATCATATGGTCATTCATTGGAATCTTTTACGGCAATAAAAATGAATGAGAACAGCCACGTGAAACAACCGGATGACTCCTACAATCATAACATTAAGCAAAAAGAAAATCATAACACAAAAGAATACATAAAGTATGATTCCCTGTCTATAAAGTTCAAAATCAAGCAAATTTCAAGTATAGAGTTTATGATTACATATATTATGGTTCACTGTAAAGGAAGACACATAAATTACTGCTATAAAAGTCAAGATGAGGTTTACTGCTTGAAGAGGAGAGAGGCTGTGATTTGGGAGGGATGATTGAGCGGAATTTAGTTTACTGGGAAAATTCAATTTCCTAATCTGAGTGTGATTATATACACGTTTGCTTTTTTAAAATATTAGTTTTATTTATTTTTCTGTATTTTACATTTTATAAAGAAAATGTTTAAAATATAATTTGGCAGAGCTTAAAAGTAACAGAAGAGAAAAATAAAAATTATAGAATGAAGGTCACATTAAAAGAAGCAAAAAGAAGTCACAACTGCTAAAAATACACTTAGGAATATGTAGGATGAGTTAGAAAAATCCAGCAAAAGAAGAATGAGTTTTAAAAGATTAAAGAAAATTATGGATAAGGAATACAGACAAAAGAGATCCAACATAAGCATGTTGAAAAAAATAAGACAAATAGATAAGCAGAATCTAAAGATAGGAAACGCTACAGAAAAAAGAGCACAATCTGCAGACTTAAATGGCATATGAGAAAAAATATTGATAAAGAAAATTCAACACAAGACTAATTATTGGGCCAAAGAAGAAATTCTAAGGACATTACAGGCCAAAAAAAATTCTTTTTAACCAGTAAGGATATTGAAGGGGAAGAATCAGCTGGTTTCAGACTTTTCTACAACAAGAGTCAATGCTAGCAGGGAATAGACTCTGCAGAACCCTGAGAGGATAACCAGAATATGATGAACACAACCAAGCGGCGATTCAAGTTCATAGAAAACTAAGACAATTTCAGATATGCAAAAAATCTCTGGACTGGCCCCTCAAAATTAAATCAAAAAGATTACTGACTGTACCTCCCTCACCAACTCCTGGTCTACATTCCTTAGTGGGGCAGTTTGGTCACTAAATGTGGCTATCCCCTGAAATGCCTCATCTCTTTTTGGCCACCTCCTGGGTAATGATTAGGATGAAAGGGATAGAAGGTTCTATAAAAAACTATTTTGAAGTTTCAGGATTGTATCCTGACCATTCCTCAGCATGATGCTTTTCTTTCCCTAACAGCAACTCCAGGCCACCCTGATTGGTACACCCTCCAGGTGGCAGGCCAGCCAAAAAGGGTCTTTGGGATTCAAACTTCATTCAGATCAGATGCCTGGATTCTCTTGTGTTTTTTTGTTTTTGTTTGTTTGTTTGTTTTGCAGTACGAGGGCCTCTCACTGTTGTGGCCTCTCCCATTGTGGAGCACAGGCTCCGGACGCACAGGCTCAGCGGCCGTGGCTCACGGGCCCAGCCGCTCCACGGCATGTGGGATCTTCCCGGACCAGGGCATGAACCGGTGTCCCCTGCATTGGCAGGCGGACTCCCAACCACTGCGCCACCAGGGAAGCCCCTGGATTCTCTTTTGGATTGACAAGGCTCTAGGTCATGAGGATAATGATCATTTGGTTGAGTACAATGCTGGACAACTCCCCCTACAAGCCAAGATGTGGAATATAACAGGTTTCTATAAATGTTGTAAAATTGCTTTTGTCCCTTTCCCACCTGAGTGCTCTGGACTGAAGGCCTCGGTGCCAGTGGCAGATGATTAGAGAAAAAGCGAAGTTATAGACACTGGGGTGGGACACACTGACTTCATGGCTGGGGGGAAGACTAGAAACACGAATACCTGGGGAAGGAGCACCTTAGAACCTGGGAGGTTCAGGGAGTGGGGAGAACAGCTAAGGCTCTCTTTTTCACCCTAGATCCAACACTACTGCCTGGCAAAATAATTATGTGGTCTGCTTGTGTCAAGCAGCAGCTGCGGCTGGCAACCTGACCCACCGTCCAGTTGTCATGCTGTCCACATGCTATGAGAATGGAAAATTTCACACAGACATGGCAGACCCTGAGATATTCTGTTGTGCTGAGGCCATCAATGGCAGACCCCAAATGTGGACCCCTCTCGTGTGTATAAACACAGTATGACTTTGCTTCAGTCTGACTGATACGAATTCATAAAGCTCTCTTGATGCTGGGAACAGCTGTGGGTTATGTCACATATGGCAAACAAAGCAGTTGTAACTACTCAGTGGCACTGCCCACCTGATATAACCAAATCAAGGTAATGGTGACCCAAATCAAATATAACAACAAACCCCACACTGGAGCGACCTGTGCACCTTCAGGTTATGTGTGTGCGTGTGGGGAAGTGTAGACCACTGAATGGCTCTTTAACGGGGAAGGGGTTGTTTTTGGCCCATCTTTGGCCTCCTCTATTTACTGCCAATGACACCAAGAGCAGCAGGTCATTCTAAATTCCCTTTCATGAGTTGTAATGGAAAACCAGACCCATTGTTCCTCCTGGTGTTACTCAGCTGCTAAGTCCAGGACCCTGGGGCATGGTTTAAACCAGTACTACAATTTGGCCTCATCCTGTGCTTGGAGTCCTGTTGATAGTAGCCTTAATTAAATGGCACATGAGACAAACTGAACAAATTTAGTCCCAGCTTCTGTTGGTCAGACTAATCAGAGTGGCCAGTGGAGTGGCATATCCACGTGAAAATTCACCAGAAGCGAAGACTGTATTGTGTCAGAAAAGTGTTGGATATTTTGGGGAGACATTCTTCCATGGGTATTTCACTCTCCCACATGTTGTACTGACAAAAATGCAAGGCCCTGACAATACTTTACCTGGCTGTTTCCTAGGATGTGTGTGCAGTGAGCAACCTTGAGGGATGAAGAAATGTCTCCCTCCAGGACAAAGGGCAGGCTTGCTCTCTGCTTGCTATAAAATGGTGAGTTCCCCAAACTCAGCGTTCCTCTCCTGGAATGCAACCCACTGCATGTGGAGGCATCCATCCAAGTCTTCCACATCAACCCTGTGGGACCTGGGGCACTCAGGAAACTGACACAAACATGCCCAATGCTTATGGGGCTATACTCTGAGGAATGAAGTCCTCTGTCTCTGATAGGATTCTACGTCTCCTGCCAGCATCCACTCAACAGTAATAGGCTAACTTATTAGGTTACAAGCAGAATAAAATTAAAATTCAGACCCCAAAGTTACATCAGAATTGTGAAAAATACATATATAAATTGACAATGGAAACATAGAAAAGCAGCACTTTCTTGGAAGAGCCAGGAAGACGTATCATAGTGTCTAGGCTTCCCACATGTAGAGCAAAATTCTTGACCCAGAGGTCAATAATTCATGCTGTATAAGTAAAAATGTACTAGCCAATATCAATCAGTTCAAGATTTAAAAAGAAAATAAAAATCTAAACAATACATCATTGAACATAAAAAGTACTCAGAACATAGGACGAGATTTTATTAGATTGCAAGCTCCTTGACACCACAGACAGCATTTTTCCAGATAGAAAATGATTAGTAAAACCTTTGATTTAATAAGAAAAAGTAATTCAAGGACAGATGGAATATCTAAGGATGACAGAACACGGAAGACCTAAATTAAGTGCTATTTACTTAATACATACCCTGTCCAAAGTACTAAGGGGGACACAAAGAAATGTGAAATATGGCTTCTATACTAATAACATGTAATATACTGATCCGTATATATGAAATTCAGATTCTCATTTCTGAGAATAACTTACCTTCTAGCCCCATTTATTTTTCATCATCTCTCCATATACTAAATTTCTTCTAGCTGTATAAGCCACCAAATAGGTATCATTTTCCTAATGGAAAACTGAACTCACCCAAGCCTCTGAATATTGCAGTTTGGATGTCTCAAAGCCTCAAACAGAATTCTTACTCCATCATCCTGCAGGTCATTGTTCCCAAGGTCCAGGCTCTTCAGGTTTGGGTTGTTCAAAATAGCAGAAGACAGATCCAGACAACATGCACTAATGAGAACCCAGCCCATCACTCTGTGAGAAACAAAAAAGAGAAGTGAGATCTTCAGCTGTGAGGTTTTATTAGTTTATTCCTAGGAGAGATGCCCAGGTATTTGAGCCTTCTCTCTGAGCCTTTTCTATCTATAACCTAGGGTGCACATAGGAAGGTCTAACACTACTAGTAAAAACAGATGAGATTTCTTAATGAGCAGGAAAAAAGCCAGCAGGTAAAACTGCCTTCTCTCACAAATAGGTTGTTTTGTAGTAAGCTTCCCAGATCAAGGGTATAAACACTTATTTCTATCAATACCAAAAAAAAAATGGATATAACTTTCCCAAGGAACTCACAGATCTCTGTGCCTTCAGTTGCTCATATATTTTTGAAATAAAAATGCTGCCCAGGAATCTAAAAGTCATATTTCTGAAGAAGAAAGAAGCTACATACAGAAAGGCATTTCCTTCAAGTCCTTTGTAGGGCATGCAAGAGCATCCACAACCTGGCCTTGTGTTCTCTTTCCATACTTTGTTCCCACCCTATTTTCCAACCATACCCATCCATTTTCCCCCCAAATATATCACATCTATCTGCATTCCCCCCTTCTTCTCTCTTCTTTCCTTCTGCTTAGAATATCTGCACATAACAAAATCCTCTTTATCTTTCAAGACTAAAGTAACTCAGTGTCTTCTGTCCCATTCCTTGCTCCTTCTGCCATATCCTTTTAACAACATACGGAATCTATATATAGTTGGCTTTATATTTATTTCCCTGCCATCTGTACTTTGTGAGTTACCTGAGGACAAGAGCATAACCTCAGAGATAACCTTTAGCCCCCTCAGCATCTAGCTCATATTTGTTGTAAATATTGCTTGAGAGAAGTGGCACCCTGAGAGGCTGTGAGAGTAGCTAAGGAAGTACAAATTGGTCTGTGTGTTTACAGCAATGCTAAGGAGGAAAAGCAGGCTAAGCAAACATCTTGTGTGCATAGGTCACTTAGAAATTATATCTCTGTCGCTGAAATGAAGGCACTGGATTTATTTTTTTAATCTATTTTTTTAAATACACAGCGTGATCTTTTATTTATTTATTTATTCGGCTGCTCCGGGTCTCAGCTGCGGCATGCGGAATCTTCCATCTTTATTGCAGCATGCAGGATCTTTAGTTGCAGCATGTGGGATCTTTAGCTGTGGCATGCAAACTCTTAGTTGCAGCATGCATGTGGGATCTAGTTCCCTGACCAGGGGTTGAACCCGGGCCCCCTGCACTGGGAGCGTGGAGCCCTAGCCACTGGACTACCAGGGAAGTCCCAAGGCACTGGATTTAATGATAAACACCATGAAGTAAAATGTCTTCTAGTTGAATAATAATCAAGGAAACCAGAGAATCACATTGTAACCCATATCATACATTTTCCCAGAGGAAGTACAGGTGCTTATTGGATCCAAGAGTTCGATCACCTTAGTGTTTACAGATGTGACAATCAACTATTAAACTCATTTGGAAATTTGGTTATCACGAGTCAGTCCAGTCAGGCCAAACACTTCTGGGTATACCACTGATCATCAGTTTATCGTTCTAGGAAAACAGTGTTGGGCTTAGACCCTTAATGACTCACCCAGGCTACTAGTCCCATGGGAGGCCCTAGTGGGAAAGTGAGATTTCTAAGCGACACTTCTATCTTGCTTCACTCGAGCCACAATATTTACCTAATGAAATATTAAACATCATGTAGCCATTAAAATAATCAGATAATTGTAAGTATTTAAATGTGTTTCTGAAATACTATCATGTGAAAAGGAAACCTCAAAGTCATGTCTACACAGTAATCACAATTACATATACACATATCATGCACATGTATGTCTACCCACTCCCGGAGCAGGGGAGAACATGATAGGAGTAAAAATGGTCGCTGTTTAAGAATGACTGGATGGTTGGATATTTTAAAAAATTTCATTCCCAGTTTCTTTCAAAGTTGACCTAATTATAAACCTGAGTTTAAGAAAGAAAAACTAGTAGAGCACAATTTCGGCTTCATGGATGTAAGGTAGAAGACACACAGTAGACTCCCTGGAGCACAACCAAGGAAAAAATGAAATGGCTACCGTTCTGCCTGATGTCTCTGGTCCTCCCTACCTGAGGGAATGAGGGAAGTTGACGTCATTACTGTAGTAATTGTTTTAGAAAAATCTGACGAATAGATTTCCCCAGCTTGTCTCACGCAGAATGGGAGAGAGGGAATCAGCTGTGT